>NW_011948439.1:1492206-1507957 GCF_000503995.2 Ceratosolen solmsi marchali
TATTCGTCGAATGAAAACGGTAACTTTGTCAATGCGAGTTCTGAATTTGATATTTTCTATAGCCTCACGGAGTCTCGTTACGAAGTTATCAATAATTGTGCAAGAAGAAAGCAAGTGAAACGAGCAAAAGATAGACAGATAGATAGATAGAGAGTGAGAGGGGGTTTTGTTGCGCGAATGCCAGTATTTTTCATTTTATATTGGAAACATTGTCGTTGCCACTGTCACTGCTGTCGCCACCGTTGTCGCCGTTGCCGCCGCCACCATCATCGTCCACGTCCTCGTCCTCGTCCTCATCCTCGATAGACAACGGCTCGAGCTCGTTTTCTCAACCTCCAAAACTCAAACTTTGTCATCAATTTCACGAAAGATCGCTGAGAGTAGGCGAGGTGGTTAGTAAGCCATCAGTCTACCGTGCTCTATTACAGTACTTACTCTACGTGCTATCTTGAGGAAGTAATAAAGTGAGATAGACGATTTTCGATGCCGACTCCGTGGACCCGGATACGTCACGAATCGTCGAGCCATTCGTCCTTTGAGGGCCACGTTACGTTGCCTCCATTGGCTAGGGTAAATATTGGGCAGTAGTGTGGGTCCAGCTATGGTCGGGCGCGAATACCACTGCATTCGATGCTCTTTACACGATTCTCTCTCACAATATGGACTGTCGGTATTTTTATCCTATTGTGGATTATGGGCGGAAAGCCAGCGCGTGACTCATTCCCATTATTTTTATGCCGCTGGCTCTCTGGGATCGTCCTCCTTTGAGCGGGAACACGAGCGTTAGCGTCTGCTCGATCGGACGCGATCAACATTTTCTCGCTTTTTTCCTCCTGTCACGCCTCACTCGCGTCAGTTCCTTCGAAGCAAAATCGATCAACCCTTGCCGATTTTTTCCAACGTCTTTCTTTCCTCGGAAAAAGACGTTTGGAGGAATTGTCGCTTCTTGTTCGTTAGCAATTGGATTGCTACGGAAATTATTTCTCTTGGGAATGAGCTTTCATGTCTTTTCGTTTATTTATTTCAAGTGATGTTACAATTATTTAAGAAAGTTAGTTCTGATATGCGAGAAATGTTAAATAGTCCTCGGTTGAAAGCAACATTGATTAATGGTATTGGAATGTATTAAATATTTAGCTTTGAAAATCTAATTGATGACGCATTTTTGATATTATTATGATATTTAATTTTACACGCATACGCAGTTATTTAGTTTGAATTAATAATTGGAAATGTTTTATAATTTTTCTTGAATTCATGGATCATTTTTTGCAAAGTTTGTTCTTATATTTGCAAGTAATGGCGCGTTCTAATGAAATTTTTTATTATTAGTAAATATTGCTTATTAATGATTAACAATATTGTTGTACCAAACTGATTATATACATACATACATATATAAATATATATATATATATATATATATATATATATATATATACATATACTTATTAAAGTCTTGATAGACATTTTTCTTTTTAAATAAAAATGCAATTTTTAACTAGAATACGGCTATCGATATGCTTTCTACCTTCTGCCAAATGAACTCTAATCAAGACAAATTCGATTCTATTCCCACTACTCCTATAGTAATAATAGGGTTTCGCTTAGGGATCCGAGAAATAGCCGGCGATATGTTTCTAAGTATCCTTTATCCTTTTTATCCGTTGTTACGCTTGCGGTCAAGCACGAAAGTGTGTAAAAATTTCCATAATAATAATGCCTTGACTTTATGCGCCCTTTATTAATAATAATAATAAAAAAAAAAATAAATAAAAACAAAAGTATCGCATTCTATACGTGCGGTAGTACAAGGATTACGAAATTAAAAGGGAAATGAGTGTATCTCCCATATTATGGTTCAGAGAGCGATTGGAGTGTTGTTGGTGGAGTTTTTGATTTGATCGACACGAGTATGATATTCTGCATCTTCCTTACTCCCTATCATTTTCACTCGACATTAACGTGAGTTTCACTGGCTTTCTGCCTTTTACGCAGGATGAGGTCGATGAAGAGGGATTACAAGAAGGACTCCAGTGCTTTTGAAACGGAATAGCCTCTACACAAGAGGTTGGCTTATTAAAATGTCTGCAGTTGAGCTCACAAATTTGCTTGAAGCTCGGTTAATTTGCTCGTATCCTTGGATGACAGTCTCGCATTACTTTTTTCCGGCCTTCGTCGCGCCTGTCTCGCCCGTCTCATTGAAATGATCACGAAACTTGAAACGAATTATAAGTAATACGTCACCGAGCTCCGTTCTTAGAATGATCCATGATTTTAAGCGGCAGCTCTCCAGGAATATGCAATGAAAGAGGAATGGTGGGGGACAATTTACGAATAACTTTAAGGAGATTATTATTTTTAATAGATGTGTGTGTATATATATATATATATATATATATATATATTTGTGTGTGCTTTGTTACACAACATTAAAGATATAGTAATTTTAAATGATGTTCTCAATTTTAGAGTTCTCTCGTGCAATTTCAAAAAATATAAGCGTACAAGGACGCAAGGGTATGGTTTGATTGGCTACTAAAACAAAATATTTCGCTGGACGAAAACTGGCCGAGCTTTATCGAAATTCAATAAATAACCATTTCGGTATACGTCGTGTCAGAGAATACCCTTAGGTCATAAAGTGCCTGAAATCTCAAACGTACGTGTAACCGCCTGATCCAAAGGTCATTTCCCATGAATATTTATAGAACATGTAGCTGACAGGATTATCGGTCATGAAATGTGTACGGTATTAATTTGAAATCCCAATCATGTAGTAGGAACGCCGAGTCATTACTAAAACATTGCAAGAACTTCCCATTGGATAATTAACGCGAATGTTTATTTTGTTTTCTTTTTTTTTTAAAGCTTGGTGCATTAGAGAGACGTCAGATACTTTGGTTTTTATTTCAAAATGATATCGCACCAATGCTTATGGCATTGGTTGAAGTTAATTTTTTTTTTTTATCAAATTTCCCCTCATTAACAGGTAAATTCCTTCGAGTTGCATTGCTTTAACGTTCGATGATCTATTTTTTTTTTTTTTTGGCAATTTCCTGTCAATGATATTTCACGCTGGAACAATATGGCTTTTACGTTAGGTCATTATGTGTATATCGCACTATCAACCTGACATACGCTGCATTAAAAAAAAATACAAATATATTAAGCCGAGACTTTGTTAAAAATGTAGAGGTAAGCGAGCAATTACGCCTGTACTTTGTGTAAAAATTAAAGTCAGATTAGTCTTTTAATAGTGGACTTCGGTGCCGTATAATTCTCGAAAGTAAAAGGAGGGGGGTGGTGGTGGTGGTGGTGATGGTGGTGGTGGTGAGGAGGGACAAAAAAATTAATTAAGTGTAAAGAAAAGTTGCCAGCTCGAACTTTGTTAACGGGTTGAAAATAGTGGCTTATCCGAGCGTGCGAGCAAAACTTGGCGGATAAATAAAAAGCTTCCCGAGCGGGTAAAAGTTTGATTAGCCTAACGCGATTTCAGAATAATACAATCATCGCGGCATAAAAGTTCCTCTCTTTCAGCCTCCCAATTTTTTCATGGCCCCTAGCCACAGCCTCGACATCATCATTCTCTCATTTATAATTAGCTCGTTAACAACAGCCAATGGCAATTACCTTCTCCCATCGTAAAACGAGGTCGTCGTGGAAATTATCGCGGTCTTGCGGAAACCTTTTACGAGGATGTCCCGTCAGCTGATTAGCTGATGAGAGCTGGATGTTCAGGTGCGTTGAAATCCCGACGTGTCGTGAGGATGGATCACACGGACACTCTTGTCCTTTATGAAATTCGTCGAGTCTTTGATAAGGGAACGCCATTTATATTTATGCCCGTCAATAAAAGCTTATCTGCAATGGCTTGCGACTTTCAGCGCCATTGGTATTATTAAGCTTATTTTCCATGGGGGAGTTGGAAGCTTTCGATTGGACGATTGCCGGTGAAGTCGGCGTAATGATAAGCGATCAATCGCGCACTTTCTAACATTATTAAGATTAAAAAGCTGGAGATTTTCATACTTTCGAGTGCATTGTTGTAATGGTTGTCGGTGTTGGCCGATCAAATTATGATGTACGTTTTGCTTCTTTCTTTCCTTTTTCTTTCGACTTTTTCATTTCAATATTGAATCAATCATTATTCCTATATTACTGGGATAATATTAAACGTCCGACTGATGAATTAACGCGAATAAAGTGAAGAAATTTCATAAGATTCATTGAAAAATTCAAAGTGTTCCATTTATAACCTCTGGTTTATTAATTTTATCGTTTCTTTGAATAAATATTAAGGCTACTCTACACTAAATCTATGCCAATTATAAATTCGCACTGCCCATCATTGAAATTTTTAATTTAAAAAAAAAATTAGAAATGTCAAGTATTCTAGTATTGTTGATTCGTTAAAATACTTTTACAATTATGTTATAATGTATGGTACTATTGATTTTTCAATTCTGTGATAAATTAATAACAATCAACAATGCTTATATATTCAACAAACTGTCTTATTTAAATCCTTTAAAGTGAATTAAAATTACAAGCAGACGTATCATTTGGATAATTTAAGAATAAAATTTTGTACTCTGCTATACATCATTATCCTGTACAATATTTTTTTGCTATTTTTATATTTAATTGCACTCTTGAAATATATTATATATGAAATAAAAAATACTTATTATTCTTGGACAATCAAAGACGCTTCGTAAAAGATAAATTTATTTTAGCCATTCTTTTGTTGTTGTTATTTTTGTCTTCTCGACTAAGAACAATAATCCCCCTCAAAATTATTTAGCAAGAACTTTATTTTGATTTGTCTACGTTAATACTCAGAATGAATCACATTCAAATTTATTTTTACTAAAGTGGAAGTAGATTTCAATACATTTGCCTTAACTATTGATTATTTTAGCCAAAAAATAAGGCTACGATAAATTCATCCACCAAGACGTCGCTTTCAGCCATAGATGCATCGAGAATTCCACGTCAGTCCCAAATAATACAAGTGCGCGAAATTAAAAATTTTTACTTTCGTTTCGGAAGAAAGATGTGCCATTCGAATCTCAACAAAAATCATCCCAACTTGGCATCGCCGAGTGAACTTTTGCCCCCACTCGCGCCGAAGCCCGTAAAAAGTTAAAAGTTTCGCGCATTCGTAAATTCGCTTTTGAGTAGATCTGCCCGTGCGCTACGGAATATAAATTGCTTATTTCTCTATAGCTTTCCTTTCTTCCAATCCAGCCTCTCCCCCTCACCCCTCCCGTATTCTCTTGCGCGCCTCTTTTCATCCGTCGACCCACGCCCAGCTTCGCGCACACGTGTCGGCAACGACCGCGGCTGCATTATTTTGTTGTTTTTTTTTTTTGTTTTTTTTTTCGACGTTCCACGTGTGGGATGCTGCAGCTTATTGGCTCCGATGAGGGCAAAGGATCGCAAAAATTTACTCGCTCTTTACCTACGCTTGTCATGGTAAAATTGATTTTAATTGCAGTAGTTACGCATCCCGTCGACTGGATAGCGACGAATGTACATGTTCATAGCTTATTATATACGTGGTTATAGAACGGATAATATCATCTTTTAATGAAATCTTAATAGCGGCTTTCAATATAATTTTCCTATTATTTTATTGGTGCTTTATGCTCTTTTTAGTATTGCGTCTCAACTGTATTTTCCGCGTTATTTATCGTTAACTAATAAATTATGTAAAAACCAATAGCTCACTCGATTTTACTTTGTATAAATATAAATTTTATTGTTTTACTTTCCTACACTTAAAATAAGCAATAAAAATCAGTTTATTAACATGGAGCGGTGTATATTATTTTTACAATAGTTCACTACTTATTTTTGTGGCTATAATGTTCCAATAATGTATTCAGTGTATTCGCGTCTGAATTATATTGGTATAAATTGGTATTATACATTCATTTCTCGTCATTTTATATTTGTCAATTATTGTTTGTGACTGTCCGCTTGTAAGTTTATAACTTTATCAAGGATTTCGTCAAAAATTTATGCTGAAGTTTTTATGATTTTTTCCGCAGTCATCTGAAAGATTTGAATATTTGAAAGTAGAATTTTGCCGAGTGCAGCAATACGAAAATAAGATTTTACACATTTATAAGCGCGCGTAGAAAGGGAATAAAATTCTAGAGCCTTTGACCAATCAATGTCGTTGTTCTCGTTAGTCAAGTCCTCACTTGAATTCGCTGTACTCGAATACAACTTTGCTAATCTCTCTTTCGTGCAGTAAAGACGAACTTCTTCAATAGAAATAATTTTCTTTCGAGTTGCCTTCAAACAAATCTTTTCAACTATCTATGTTTCGCACATTATCTCTCTCTCTCTCTCTCTCTCTCGCTCTCGCTCTCCCTCTGCCTGTCTGCCTGTCTGTCCGTCTGTCCGTTATCTTACTTCCTCGTTACACCCGTGTCCGCTCTTTCCTGTGACCCAAAACTTTGGAGTTTTCTACGCGCATATTATTTTGCTGGGAAAATTGCGTAGGATAAATGAAATATTAACGCAAGAACTTATTAATAAGTCGCCCGTCCCGTACAATGTCTTTGTTATGTAAGTTTAATATGTCGATGTATCAAATATGTACATAAATTTACAATTTATACTCGATAACCCATACAATTATAATTGCATAGATCGTTATTTCGTTGATGAAGAAGATGAAATTAATCACAGTATTTAGTAGTTCGGGACGGTTTACAATAATAGCAATTACGTTGCAACTATTGGATAATATATCAATTAATTTTGAACCACAAAAGATATTTTGTATGTGGTTATAATATTTAAATTATTAAGTAATTAATAATGTTATCAGTTTATTACGTCTATTTCAACTCAACATTAAAATATACTTTTTTTAATCAATATAAGTATATATTTTAATACTGAATTAATTTATGTTTTGTTGTTTTATTTAACATGGTATATAATATATATTATAACGTAATTCGTGGATACGTTAAAGTGTTTTTTGTTTTTTTTTTTTTATAAAATTACGAGTCGCACATTTCCCTAAGCGATGCTGTCCGCACTTTTGGAACAAAAAATTATTACATACAAATATGAAAGAATTACACTAACGAGTGCTCGATATATAAAAGTAAATGCACATCTTGACTATATTGAAAACATTATTGTTTTTCATTTTTCTGAATTTTAAGGTGCACAGAAAAGAAGCAATTATTTTTTATTCGACTGTACAGCTCGAAATGAGTTAAATAATTATATTTTTTCAACGTGTTGGCGGGCGGCTGTTAAAACAATGACAAAGTATCAGTAGTTTACGACTAGTCGCCGCCGCCTAATGAAAAAGAAAACGAAGCGAGGGACAAGGGAGTAAAAAGGAAAAAGCCGCGTTGCAGTCACTGTAAGAATCTTGATTAAAAGTTATAAGCGCTTTCAAAGACTCGTCGCGAACTCTTTTTACTCCATCCATATTATTAGCGCGCACACATAGTGACCCTATAGCCCGTTTTGTTGATCATCTCTCTCTCTCTCTCTCTCTCTCTCATCTCTCTCTCATCTCTCTCTCTCTCATCTCTCTCTCTTATCTCTCTCTGTCTATCTATCTGAGCCGATCATCATACATTGCCTCCTGCTAAAGTCTGCTACGTATGAGACGTTTCTGCGAATTCACGAGGCCACGTCGTGTATACGAGAAGCTTATAAGTCAACTTATCACTCGTGTTGGTTCTTTACTTTTTCTACATTCGTACCTTCTATTTTCCTACTTTTTTAGTTTTTCCGTCGGTAGTTTGCTAGGCCTGTCTCTCGCCTGTTTCGCTTCGTAATCACGGGATACAAAAGAGTAGCTGTGCTACGATGGATGTGCAAAAGTATTGGACTGGTAATTAAATTGTAGCCGAGCTAACTTGTTTACAATATACATGCAAACTTTGTACACGAGATTTTTTTTTTTTTTTCTTTTGCATTTTCATCGTTGTAGGGCTTATTTTTTCAAATACCTTAGACGATGTAAACATATATTTTAGATTGTAAACGTAACACGATTGACAAAGTTATTTACGAATGATCTATGACAGTAACTTTGGCTAAAGTTTCCTTTATATATTACTATGACACAATCTTTAGTATCTTAAACAAGATATGAATTAATTTTTCAGACAATTTCCGTCAACATTTTTATTATTACAATATTATTATAAAATACAGGTTAAGTGCATCAGAATTATTATATTAATGATTATAGCACATAATAGTGTAATAATAATTGTATTGGACGAAACATTAATTTTTTCAATCTATTTGCAGTTGAATTTAGTAAATATTATTATAATTTTTAATTTGCGTATTTTAAACGAGGTAAAATTTTACTGGCTTAGAAAAAATGACGCTTCCGTCAACGTAGTCAAGAATTTTTATTGCGTGTATCGAAACTTTATCATGCATGTAAAAATAATATGCGATAAAAATTTTATGTGATAAGATACTCTTTATGAATATTGCAATGAAAAGAGGCTCACTCAATTGCTAACGAACTCACTTACAAAAGTAAAAGTAAATTCGTAATTTTAAGGATCGTTTTAACCGACGATTACAAATTATTAGTTATTACGACTCTATTATTAGTCTTGAAATGAAGTTTAATTGTGCGATTGAATATCGAGGAATACAGGCGTAGTAGTGAAAGGTTCTTAACGATTGCCATCTTAACCTCTTTAAATTTTCGACATTTTCTATAGTACAGGGCTTGCTTGCCAAATAGGCACAAGCAAAAATGAAAGGATTTTCAACGAGAATCATTCTTTTCATGCACGATTGTGTTTGTGCGCACTGTAATGTGCTCTAATAGTTAAAGGGCTTAATACTTCACCGTCACGAATACCGCAATTGTGGTGAAAATTGATGGGATCGCAAAGCAAACATCGCGTCAGAATTTGTACACGTGTAGTGGTAGCGGGGAGGGTAATGCATTTTCGAACAACTAATCGTTCTACACATCATTTAAATGAAAAAAGCGATAGAAAAATCTAGAGAAACAGATGAAAATGAAAATGAAGAAGGCAGCGAGAGAGAGAGAGAGAGATATATATACACAATATCATCTACTTAAATACATATGTGTTTTATCAAAAACTCTCTCATCCATCATATCTCGACACGCCGTTTTATAGAATCGCATGTATTACTGTATACATGGCACACCCCGAAAAGTTATTTCGCGGATACGATTACCAAATTACGTTCTAAATTTTTCTTTGTAAAAGAAATGGAGATCTTTCTGTTTTTCTCGCTTTGGGCGCGAACGTATACGTCAATTGTAATTGCCATTACCATAATAAAACCTACAGAGAAATGTTGGTTGTAAATTTGATTTACCAAGTTGGTTGATTTGTATAAGCTGCACGGTATTTCTATCGACATTGTTTGTTTAATGATAAATTTTAATGGCCTAGTAAATCTAGTACAAATAAAAGCTCTCTTTATTTGAAGTTATGTGGAAATTTACGAGAACTTGTATAGAATGTATATTTGCACTTTAACTGTGCAATATATACGCTATTATAATACATAACTCATAACATTTAAGTTTTATTTGTGTATTTAATTTAAAGTGCCGAGCAATTGTCATATCATTTGTCATCTCCGTTAATTCTTATGGAATGTAAGAATTGGATTATCAAACCGAATAAAATCAATAGATCGTAATAATCTATTATAAATGATTATCATATAAATAAATAAATATATATATATATATATATATATAATTCAAATACAATCTGGCTAAAACAACTTATTCACATAAATTACTTTTTCTAAAGGAATCCAATTTTCATGCGGATTATTCGTATATAATATAGGAAAAAAGTGAAGAAAAAAAAAAAAAATGGAAAAAAGATGTAACGCATGTGAAACAAAATTGATTTTTCCTCGACTAGCTTCTAAGGAGCCTATTTTAACTATTAATAACAACACTTGAAATCCCATATTCAAGATGAAAATCTCAGCTCAGATGAGGAAAAATTTTTCAGAACTGAACGATTTGTCTTTCTACATGACTAACGGATATTCACCAATACCAAAGATTCGGGACTCTCATTCTCTCTCTCTCTCTCTCTCTCTCTCTCTCTCTCTTTATCTCATTTTTTATCCCTGCCGTGTCTTTGAAAGGAATGGCATTGGAAGAGACCGAGGAAATTCACCGAAGCCCGAATGTCGATTCTGTCCGAAAATTAGAGTCTATTGCTTAGGCTATCAATATTTTTATCCGACACTTATTCTTATGCGAAACACCCTCGTACATTCTTGTTTAACGTCACAATTATTATTTATCACTGCGCTAAAGCCAGCTGATCGATAAACTTGCTAGTCCCAACAAAGATATGAGCGAAATATTCGATATTAGGGTATTGGTAAATATTGTGTAAATAATGAGATTTTGAGGTTAATAATTTTACTCAATAATTCAAGAATATTCAAACGCTGCTACAATGTTAATGTAAATTCGTTAATTTCAGAATACGCCTTATCAATTAACGAGCGAGCGCACGATAAATTATGATCAACGAGTGTAAGATATATAAGCATTCAATGCACGCACGCACGCACGCACGCACGCATAAAGAAAAATAATAATGTAATAGCTCTCCTCACTTTTCATCGATCACATTGATCGATCTATCGGCGTTAATCGCGTCACGTCCAAAGGCTAAAAATAATTTTTTGCAATACCACAGCTCAGCACCGGCCATCTTATCAGCGCACACCTCCTTTCCAATTAAATTAACGGAAAATCTTCCTACAAAGTCTCGGTTTCGCCACAAAATAGTCCCTCTAATAAGTGAGTCAGTAATGTGGGGTGGCGTCGTCGCGTATAATACCCTCGACAAGCGATGCCGAGTGGCGGGTGGCGAGTCAGGAGTCGAGGTTAGCGGGGTGGAACGATCGAATTGGCAAAGACATTTGCATAGCGAGAGGAGGATCGTTGCCGCGGCATAAATTACTTTACTGCCGCAGGGCTACCGCGAGTATCGAGTCGCAGTGCCATTACTTCGTCTCGCACTCTCTCGATGGAATCGAAAGAAAAGTGAGAAAATTGTTACGCTCGCTCTTCATCGTTTTTCCTCGCGCCGCTTAACTTGCGCTGCATTTGAATTGTAAAATGGTAAGAAGAAATTTGCGGAGCGAAAGGCTCTAGTGGCTCAAGTGGAGAACTTTTAGCTGGGAGCCTGTTTTTTTTTCTTTCTTTTTTTTTTCTTTCTATTCCTATAATAAATACTGTACGGTAGATAATTTCTTGAGCCCGCGTTCGGCTTATAATAGTTGTAATTAGGATGATATTTGTATGGAAGTGAAGTGGTTATTGGTAAGATGGTGAAATATGTTTGAATATCACTTTTCATTGGACATTTAAGGACTATAATGGTGATATTGGTACGATACGAGTTGATGACTTTTCCATTAATTAATTAATTTTCGTGGTAAGTATGTTTTCATAGTCTCACGCGGAGCGACAATATTTGCGCCAACGTGTGACTTTAAAATTTCAGATGTTGAATTAAGTACGGTACGAGGGCATTTTCCTTTAAAGCTAAAGCAGGTCGTTGTACGTGAAACGCGTAGAGAAGAAAAGCTTAAATTGAAAATTTGACTTTACGCTTATAAATGGTTTAAAGAATTGCTTTTAGAGAGCTTCGATAAACCTTTTTTTTTCTTTTATACGATTAAGCTGCCAGTATCGATATTTTTGCATTGTCAGTTTTTAATTTGAATGATTTTATTAGCTATGGCGCGCACTATTGCATTAGCTCTTGAAAAGAAATTTAACGTTAATCGGTCAATGTAAGTGCCCACTTCACTGTATCAGTCAGATTGTATATTTTGACATATATTTTTTCGAATCGATGGTCCGCTTTTTTCTACCTTTGTCTACTTTTGGCCCGAGACCGTAACCTTCTTCCAAAGTACTTTCCCCATTTTTTTTCTTTAATGTTCGTTCCAACAGCCTACGATGGTTCTCTATTATCCAAAATTCTTTCTATGCTCATAGCGTTAAAGTGAAGCGGCAAATGCAGAAATGAGAATGACTTTCGACGTTGTTGATGTGTGCGAACAATCGATCGAGAGATTAAAATGCAAAGGTGAGGCAAAACTCATCGATTTTACGCGCTTTGTTATATCGTTTCGTTATTATGGCAATTTAAATTTCAAAAATCAATATCGGTATCATGGATTATTTTATTTTTATTTTTTTAAATACAATTAATTCGATAAATAGTGAAAAATTTTGGACCAATAGGGCCAATTGGAAATTGCTTTCAATGCCTTTGAATCCCCCATAGCTTTACTGGATATACGTTGAGTATGTATTGTAATTAAAAATACATTATCGTTAAAGCCGAGAATTCGTTAATAATGGTACACCAGCGCCGTTAAGCAAGTTCAACGGCCCTTCATGCCACGGCATGCGACCCCACGCCTCGCTACAATTAATTCAAATGTATTTAAAATATCAGATATCGTGAGAGGGCCTAATTAATGAAAATCACAACACACTCGCGAGGCTTCGTTACTTGGAGCATCGAACGGAGTCGTAGGGACAGCCATCTAACGGTCGGATCCCCCATATTCGCGAATCCAACCAATCAATTGCATCGACACGTTTAATCGCGATTGTCCGACGCATTACGTATTCTCGCCAGGGTGCTCCTTCAATTTTGGTCGAACTCGTCGTGCGCGACATAGCCAAGTTGGGGACCATCGTCTATGCACGATTTATGTGGTTTGCGCTTGATTACCAACTTTCAGTAGGAGCGCCTTGGATTGGTAAAAGGCGATTGCCACCGATTCCAGTCTATTCAAGCCTACAATCGGTCACGGCTCATAATTCGATCGGCCAGGTGATCGTTATGTAAATGGAGTTTGTGTCCTCGGAATATTCCACCTCGCAATCTCAGGGTCTAGCGAAGCATCGCGTGGACGCGTTTTGTGCGCGGATGAGGGTAGAGAGAGAGAGAGAGAGAGAGAGAGAGAGAGAGAGAGAGGGACGCCGGACAAGTCAATACTCGCGATTGTCGCTCAGTCGTTGGGTCCCCCGAGAAAGACGACGTTTATCAGCGATTTTGTCTACGCCTCGCCTCTGCTGTCCTTTCAAGCTTACACGCTCAGACACGTAGGTGCTTGAGTATGTGCCTGTGTTAGTGGGATAGACGAGGGAGCTTTTATATTTTATCCGGGGGCAACAATGATAACGACGACGACGACGACGACGACGACGACGACGTCGACGACGTCGACGAGGACAACTACGATGGCGATGGCGAAATACGGCTTTGCTGGGAAAAGCCACCACGACCTTTACTATCTTCTCTATTTGACCAATTTAATCCGGCCTAAATCAATCCTTATGTCCCTGTTCCTCGTCAGCCTTCCTTTCTGTATCACTCAATCGCTTTATATTTCTTCCTACTCCTTTGCTATATTCTCCCCTCTTTCCAATCTCCAAGTTATCGAGTGTTTCAAATATTTACGCTTTAATGCACATGTATGTAGTCTACTCAAATTCTATTGTCGGGAAGCACATAGAAATTCATATAAAGTTAATAAGTGCAAAAGTTCTTCCGATTTCCATTTCTTTGATCTTATCTAGAATGTATGTCTTTAACTTATCTACTGAAATTATTTACTAAAATGTAAACATTATATCGTTAAAACTATTAGGTATTCTTAAGTATATTGTTGTAAATTTTCAATAATGTTATATAACAACCATATCTTAATCAAGTAAAATTATTTAAATATAAATTGCCTTGACTTAATGCCCATCATTATATAACAATTTCTTATATTTATCTTTTTTATTAGAAAATTTTACTATTATATATATATATATATATATATATTTTTTTTTTTTTTTTTTTTTTTTTGATTCGCAGTGATAATTTAATACACAGTGATTTATAATTTTCTAATATTTAATACAAAAAGAATTAATTATAGTTAACGAGCTTCCCACGAGTTTATCTACTTTATGTTTACACATTGGACGAGAATGAAATAGCTTCCACTAGGAAAGAATCATATCATTAGTAAAATTGATTTTATTTTGTATTGATCCGTGAGACAAGTTTATAACGATGGACTTTCATACTAAAATCTATGAAAATTAAATACGATATCTTAATTAATTTGTATCAACTAATTCGATCGCATATTTTCCTTACATTTATCTCACACGCGATATACAACTTTATTCCAATTCCATCCCTACAAAACATCCCTATTCCCATTAATATAAATATATTCTTTATGTCTGCAGATAATTGAATTAATTATAACATTTGTCTCGAGCTCTGGATTAAAGTGGTGCAATATCGACGAGTTTTACAACAAATATATTGTACATTGTCTATTACAATATGAATTTTTCACCAATTTGTTGAGTGCAAATTGCACATGCTAATTAATAATAAATTACCAACTTTCCATTAAAGCATTAGATATATCGATAGCTGAAATCCTTAAGCGCGCAGAAAAGAAAGGCTCTTCTTGATAGAAGATAGGCTTAATAGAAAATACCGTAGATGTAAAAGCCTTCCGTTGGACAGACGTTCTGTCATCTTTCTTATCGCGTACTTACGGTACGTCTCGGCAACCATGTCTGATAACAAAGTAGAGCACATTGTCACAATGTGCTTATAACTCCTTTCTCTCTCCCCTCGTCCCATCCTCCTACCGCCACCAACATACACGACTCAGATATACATTTACATAAAATCAAGATTGGCTAGTGTAGTCTGTGTAGCCTGTTGCATGTCAAATATACGGCTTTTTCTTTATATCTTTGCTTCGATTGTCATGTACATATTTATTTTTATTTTACATTTGTCAACGTTATTCGTTTACCTAATCGATGTTATTAGTTTAGAGAATTCGCAGGTCTGACCAAAGATTTTTGATATAAATGTTTGCATTAGCTTGTGCTATATTAAATTGATAGGAAAATCGGTCTGTTGGACTCTCATTGTTTTTCTTCCACATAACTTTCCTCTTACGAAATTCATACTTGAATATACAATTAAGATTTATATAAGAGCATAATGCATTGACAATTCTACATTAAAGAAATATTGTATAATACAATGTACTCATCATGCGTACAACATAAAATAACTAAATATATCTATTTACATGATATTATGATAGTCTTTATAAAAATTCATGGTACTTTTCATGTTTACAATTGCATTTTTACTATAATTATTAATTATTTAATTAATTATTAATTATTAATTATTAATTATTTAATTAATAATTATTAATTAATATAATTATTAATAAATATTTGTGTAGAGAATTAATTTGATGAGATTAGTCGTATGATTTTAAAAATAGTTTTGATACAGATTAGTTGACTACTACAACAGTATTGTATCACAATAAAAACTTTTGTGTTCAAGATTTCAAATTTTATTTTGTTATATTAAATTACATTATGTTACCAGAATCATACTATTTCCTTTTTATGATAAATATATAAGAAGAAGATATTTCATTTACACTCAATTATTTCCAAACTGTTTTTCCTCTTTAAATCTTCATGAAGCTACGGATGAGTGTGTAAAGATCTTGAAAATGTATTTACAGAGATAAGGAGAATTTCCGTTTGTCGATTCCATAATAAAATGTGTATAAATTCGTGAAAGGGACTAGAAGCAGAGAGAGAGAGAGAGAGAGAGAGAGAGAGAGAGAG
>NW_011948439.1:1508051-1549303 GCF_000503995.2 Ceratosolen solmsi marchali
CTTTCCCTCAATCTGACTATCTATAATCTTGTATCTTCCTCTGCTCCACTCGGTTTTTTCTTCATGTCATTTTTTATATCAAGTTTCCGACTACTTGGCCGTGATGGGAATTTCAATATAAGACCTAATGCTACGTAAAGTTCCTTTGCCTCTGCGTGTGTGCGTCGAATGAAACAGAGTATATCGAGCTTGTTCAGCGTTATTTTCACCCTTGAGTCCGAACATGATAGTTGAAATAAAGCAAGAAATATGTATTCATATAAATTTGTTTCTGAAAATTGGAATGACTTTAATTGGGTCCGAGTGAAGCTTTTTTAAGCACGTCTCTGCCAAGGAGGTATATCGAACGTTTTAGCATCCACCTGATCGCACACGTATTTTAATTTTTTTTTTATTTTTTTTTTTATACATACTGTACACCATACTACTGCCTTCAATTAACAGTCGATATATTTAAAACTGACGTAATTTTATCGAATAATAAATCGAATAAAAGAAATCGAAAATCGAATTTAAAGAAAAGTTACAAGGACAAGAATGACCGAATTAGATGAGTATTTTTTAGAATTTATTTTTTACGTATCACCGTAACCCTCATCACTTAATTATTATTTTAACCGAATGAAATTCAATGTCGCACTACTTATAGCCTTCGTGTCCTCTTGAAGGAAAAGCCAAGAAGAATCACGCCACTGAGTCACTAAAGTACTCCAAAGATTGTTGATGCATTCGTCATATAGCAGGTATGTGCGTCTGGAAAGTTTTGCTCGAGTAAAATAGCGCGGCATTGCGCACCACCGCAATAAAAAGATTCTCTACTCCATATACTCGAATCGGTAGGTGAAGCCACTTCGGCCCCCTCCCCCCTCCGCGGCCACTCACCCGTCTTCACCCGGGAAATAGGACCTTTTACGCTTTACGTCTCGTGCGACAAATCACACAATCCGTGACAGGTGTCGCTCATACGCGCCCCTTTCTCCCTTCTGATGATATAAACTTAAGGAAGAGTAGGAATTTCACGCTGAACGCGAGTCTTAATCCGCGATAGAAGCGTTAAAAGAGAGCGCTCACAGGGACGATTTCTCGAGCGTGACGATGGCGCATCGATTTATTAGCTGGTCGTTCTTCTGCTCTCTCTCTCTCTCTCTCTCTCTCTCTCTCTCTCTCTCTCATACAGCCGAACGAGTTTCAGAAATTTTCGCTCACTTGTAATAGTGGGAAAAACGTCGGGTGGTGATTGTAGACTGTTGCGCTTTTTATGAATGGTGCGTGAAAGCGATGTGTCTATGTAAAATGACAGAATCGTTAAAAAATATAATTGAAAACGGTTTCATAAAAGCTTCCCCGGCGCTCGTGCCTACCACTCTAATGGCGCTGATATTTTGATTAGCCTCAAATGTGCGTATCGTCACGGATAAAAAAAATATCTCGTCTTTTTCCCTTTGAGATTGCGGGTCTTGAATGACAAAAACAGAACAATAACGACGATCAAAGCCTTGATTTATCGAACCGACCGGAAAATAATAAGTTTATCGTAGAGGGTCCCCACCACAGTCAGACGTTACGGAACATAAGTTCTCTCTCTCTCTCTCTCTCTCTCTCTCTCTCTCTCTCTCTCTCTCCCTCCCAATCATACGCCAAATCTCGGCTCAATTATTCTCTCGCGACTTCATTTCCGATCTTGACCTCGCCATCGTTAAATAGCTCTTCTTACGATTTGTGCCGCGGGCATAATTAATTTCCCGCGAGTTACCCTTCTTCTACTGCCAGCTAACGCCCACCGTCAATGTTCGCCAACATTGACGAATAGGCGGGAAAGAATCAACGACTTACGGCGCGGGTTTGTTCACCCCCGTCGAAGGCCATGGGGCTTAAGGGCGTCCACTCCCGTAACCCTCCATCGCCATTTCCCTCCGGCTCTTCTCCTCTCTCGCCAACGAGCAAGATAATAAATGGACGGGGTCGAAGTTCGAGGCAGCCGTTTACGTAGGCCGCACATTCTATTTTTGGAAAGAGCGCGGAGTTGTCGACCCCTCGTTGGCTCTTATGGCGCGCGTGGGTGGTGAGGTACGGTAGGAGCCGTAAACGAATTGCCCCGAGGATGTCATACTGAAAGTTTTCGCCGATTCGGGGAAAACGCGGTGCCCGGATTCTCCAGCTAGTGGGCGTGTTGCAATGTATATGTGCGTCGCGAATTTGGTTATGCGTGATAAATTATGGCGTATAATGGGTCACGTCAAACTTACGCTGAGTTGTAAAATATTTGCGTTGCAATAGTGGTCGTAAAATAGCGAGGATCAAATTTTTATTTAACGGACTTTCTATACTGCTGGTGGGCTTCTCATTAAAAAAAGAAAAAGAAAAAAAAATTACTAACAGTGAAATATTTTCTCGATATACGATATCCTTATATTTCATTAAAAATTTTACTTTTCAAAACTGTCAATTCGGTTTTTTGCCATTTAAAGGCGCGCGGTCACATTGTTAGGGAGTACACTTCTGTTATAAGCGTATAATAAAAATGTGCAATAATTATTGTTGAAACAGTGCACATTTTCCATTAATATTTGCATTAAAATTTGAATTTCTTGATATGCTCAACTTTTCGCACGATAACTAATTAAATTTATTACCGTTAATTATTGTCGGGCTAGAAGAAAGATTTTGTTAATTAGTCGGGAGTAAGGGCAAAGGTGAGATTTAAATTCAAATGAATTCGAATATTTAGCGTAAGAATTCAGATGGCGTAAGTATCAAATGAACTTCATACTATGTGCATGGGATGATAGCGTCTTGCATGTGCATAAAAAGAAACAGCCGCCGACTCGTCGTACATCACTTTATCTTCCTCGCAGCTCACGTCAACCTTCAAATTATTATTATTAGTGTGAGTAATGTAAACTAAAGTAATGAAATATAAGTAAATGCTTAATGGCTTCTTACATTAACTAATATTACGGTTAATGATAACGAGGATATTTATCATGATTTGCCGCCGCTTCAGTTATTTCCGACAACACTACACAAACACGTAAGCGTAGCCCGAGAAAACACGTGCAAACTCTCATATTCGCAGTAGCGGACAGTAGCGGATGAGCACAAATAGAAAGCATGTCGCCTTTTAAAAGCAACCATTATCGATGAGAAATATAAAAAAGGAAATGAGAAATGAGAAAAGGAAAGAGAAAAAAGAAAAACGAATGTCCCGCAAGCTTTGCCGACTGGTAAGCCGTCCTTCTCCTGTCGAGTCACGACGACGCCGGCTAGTGCGGGAGGAGGGGGGGGGGGGGGGGGGGGGGGAGAGGCAATCAATAACGGGAGGCCGGTCAAACAAGGAAAGAGAGCGAGTGGGAGAAAGCGAATGTAGTACTAGCGAACCTGATGCGTACTATTTGGCCTCCTCCCACTCGCTCTCTCGTTCTTCTTATTCGAGAGAGCCGCCGGCACTAATGGCCAAGGTCGCGCGGTCCAGTCCGGTTGCATTTCCAACGAAGAGCTGCGGTGGTGCTCGAGGTCGCGGCCGGTCGATCCAACGACTCGCTTTGCTTTTGGGTTTGTTGTAAGGAGATCGGCTATTGTTTGACGGTGGATTGTGGAAGGGGGAAGGGGGAAAGGGGGAAAGGGGGGAGCAACTCGTCGCTCACGTGTCATCGGCTATTGTTATGCGAAACCTCGTCGTAAGGGGTACGTCATTGCTTCTAAGTTGATTATATTGGTAAAGCAACTTTTTATTGCACCCTCCATACACTACGTAGAGCTCCTGGACTTAAATTCAGATAGTTTGAGCTTGCGGACCGTAAGAATTATAGCCCAGAATATTCCACTAAATATCTTTGCATTTTAGCATTGCAATTTTATTTTTTATTTTTATCTTCGTTGTGTGAGTATAAATATTTTGCATTCAGTTGAGAATTTCAATAATTACGTCTTTCGATTTTACAAGCACGTCTACGACAAATAGAATTATCTACAGTTTCTTGAATAAAAAAAATTTGGCAGAAGCAAATAATTGAAAAAAATTTAATTTAATTCGAAGCACAAGAATATTTCGCATTTTATCTCCTATCGCGATAACACAGTACGCAAAAAAAATTTGTTTCTAATTATTTATATCTAATGATTAATTATTCTCTTCCTTTACAGAGAGTGCGAAATTTCGAGAAATTAAAGTTGGTATGCACTTAAAGTGAGCTCGTAGGCGCATAAGTAGAATTAAAAGATAAAAAAATCAGCCACTGAAATAAATAACATTTCCACGAAATTCTGTTATTTGATAATATTTTAAATGAAAATTAATCGATCTTTAAATTTTTGGATAAATTTAACGACTATCCATTACCCGCGGATTGTCAATTTTAATATTGGAGTTTAAATGTAGATTTTGAACATAATGATCGAGTGAAACATTATTGTTCGTTATGCAATGACTGACGATTTTCATTTTTATACCGTCCGATTACTTTTATTTTAGTTTCATTTAAAATTCAAATCAATTACGTTAGTTATAATCGACTTTCTTTTAGTGCACATACAATAACATTCCTATCTACGGTTTTACGATTCCTTCTCTCTCTCTCTCTCTCTCTCTCTCTCTCTCTCTCTCTCTCTCTGTTCTTTTCTTTTTCAAGTTCAATAACTACAACAACAATGATAATCATAAAAATGGCAACGATACTAATAAAGTTGCTGCTATAAATTAGTTTTTGGCGCATTTTTGTTAATTTTATTGTGAATCCACCTAATAATGAATCCATTAAGTACATTAATGAATATTTGTTAAAAATAACAGCTGAACGTCACGGGAAAAAGTTGCTTCAACTTCTTGAAATTCCATACAGCATCTCTAGCATATAACATTAATTCGCTCAGATATTTTGAATTTCTTTTTATTTGTATAATCTATATTATTTAATATCGTTGCTTTAATCAACGTGTGCAGGTAGAGCATTGTGATAAGCAAGATATTGCAAAGAAGAAAAAACTGTAAGAATGTATACACCACCTAGTAGAGAATATCGTAAAATTTATTAAAATAAGACGCGCAAAGAAATTTAATTCCATCTTATTTTAGCAATTATACCCTGGACGACGATAATGACTTTGTAAATTTCCAATTTGGGTACCTATTTTCCTCGCATTCGTCAATCTCAAGGATCTCAAACTTGTTGCGAAAGGAACTTTAACCCGCGAGGGCAATGAAGGGACGATCTTCCATAAAAAGTAAAGTGTCCCGAATCGAAAAGAATTCTATCATCCGTAGATTGTTACAAGAATAGTTTATGTAATATAGGTCTCATGCGCACTACATATATAACGATAAATCAAAATAATACGTATTATTCATTCTATTAAACATTAGTTGACACTTTGAAGCCATAACGAAGTTTTAATTATATTCTTGGGCGTAATTGAGGCTTACAAACTGTGCCGGTTACGCAGGCGAAACGTTACCTTAAAATTACGTCTGCAAACTTATTCAGCCGAGTTTAAAAACTTTCGTTGACATTATAAATTTTCAATTAAAAGTCGACGATTCAGCGCCTATAATGGATTACTCGGATAGATTTCACTTTTCGTGAAAAAAAAAAGTAAAAAAAAAAAATGTAAAAAAAAAAATAAAAAATAAATAAATTGCAACAATTATGCAAACAAAAAGGGAGTGAAATATCCGCTTAATGTGGATTATAAACAATAAGTAGCGGACCAGGTAATAGAAAAATCCTTGAAACTTTGAAGTGGAGCGGCATCGTGATCGATCCTGGCATAGTGAAAAACGAATGTCAGAAGAGCCGAGTGCAGCTGCAAAACAATTTTACTAGTTAAAGGGTCATGCAGCTGCCGTGTTACGCAAAACCTGTTACTCAACGTTCCTCAACTTGTTCGCACCACGGCAGCCAAAAAGTGGGGCAAGATGCAACTCGAACGTCATCATCGCGTGCTGTGACTCGAAAACGGTGGGAAATGGAAGAGGCTAGATGCTTACGCCGATGAAGGGGGAGGGGAGAAGGAGAGGAAGCGCACGGTTTATTAAAACAGATGAACGTCTGAAAGTACGAACCATGGAAAATCCCATCGAAACCGTTTGACCGGGCCATCTCGTCTTTCCGCCGCTCATCAAAATACTGCGCAGCTTAGGGGGGAGGGGGAGTGTTGTGGGAAGGGAGCGAGAAAGAAGATAGGATCTACGCGCTCACGTGGAAGCTTAAAAAGAGCGAGGCTTACGTCGTCCTCGAGACTAGCTTGGAGGTATTGTGGATGGGAGCGCGCCCTCCTCTGTTTATGTGCGTGCGTGCGGCTCCCCCGCCGTCCCACCAACCCCCATCCGAACATCCGTGCTCACGGCGCCGCCAACGCCAGCCAACCCGGTGGCTGCGTGCGCCTCTCATCGCGCGCGCGTAGGTAGCGAGGGAGAGAGGGAGAGGACGGTATCTGGTGTAACGCCGGCGCACACGCTATTATTGCGATCGATGTAAGCGTGTTAGCCCTACCATCCTTCCACCCTATCCCTCTCCCTTGTCCCGCCAAAATTCACCACCCCACGACGACTCGGCTATTCATCGGAGTAGCCCTAAGTACGAGCGCGCTCTCATGTGATGGGGAATGAAAATTTTTGACGTGATCGTGAATCAGGATTTTTTCTCCGTGAAGATCGACCGTTAAGTTACGGGGATGAAAGGCATTAAGTGGGTAAGCGCATTCGGGAATTTCTGCGGCCTTCTCCTACGCGCCATTTGAAATGTGAGATAGACGTTTATACAGTTAGATTATAATCTCGGATTTATATTTCATTTTAATCTGACGCAAATCGCGCATAACCACTTGATTTTCAATTCTAGTTTTTTTCACCTTTCTTTCTTTCTTTTTTTCTTTCTTTTCGTTTTTTTTTTCTTTTTCTTTTTTTTTTCTCAATAAACTCGAGTATTTTTACATTAAAGAAAGAAAAAAGAAAAGAAAAAAAGAAGTCAGCACAGTATGCTCGTTATATTTAGCATTGGAGTAATAAGAAAAACCAATCCCTTGATCAATATCTGATAGATAATGATAATATATCCCTTTGAAATAGTTTGGTTCCCAAAGATAATCATTCACTTTTTCATGCAGATAAAGTAATTATTGATTTGGTCTCATCAAGAAATAGCATTGAATTTTTTTTTTCTTTACTCGAAACTTACAAATTCCATTCGCAAGGTAATATTGAAACGATACATCGTCATTTTCAGACTTATATTAACCAATAAGGATCTCTAGGTATATAATTATTGCATTTAAATGGAAGGAAATGAAGCAAATAAAAGGAAAAGAAACAAAAAAGAACGAAAAAATAGTAATATTGGAATAATGAAAGTGTACAATGACGTTAGAATTGCATAAGCAGTATTACAGTAGTACTAAAGATAAAATTAATAATTAAAAACAGATATGGAAATTCGTAAAAATTTATAAGAACTATTTTACGGTAATTGAATGAAGAAATTTTTAAAAGGTTTAAAAATTACTTTGAATTTAATTTCAAAACATAACATAGAATGTAATATCTCGATTCTCGTTGAAGGCGAAATTTGTTACACAAGGGAACGCCCGTGGCCTCCAACTCTAAATTGTCTTCCACGATTTGGATTTATGTACTAAGTTATATATACTCATATTATTATATGAGTAAACGATAAGGATTTTCTACCCAAATGACTCAATTGAAAACCAAATAGTTTTTCGAAAATCCAATATGATTAATATGATTTTATGTATAGAAATTTGAATGTCGTAAGCTGTCGCGTGAACACTGTCTAAAGCAGTTCACGAGAGCCTATATTCTTTATACGCAAAGAATAATCATATTAGAGGAATTATCAACATTGGTTGAACGAAACATTTAATAGGAATAATATACCAATGCATTGAGAATACACTTCGGCTGTTTCTTTTTTTATTTTGTTTTGGTTAACTCTTAAAAAAAAAAGAAGAATAGATATTGTATATGTTAAGAGAAAGTATTTTTAAAGTTTACATATTTAAAGTTAATTTTTGTGAAATAAATTTGAATGCAATATTTATTAATAAAGCCCAAATAAATTACTTTACAGTTAGAGCTTTAAAAATTACTATAGTCTAATACTGCTTAATTTATAATTGATTACTGTTTATATATTAAATAAACGTTGTTTAAGTAGAAACAATTTCATAAATATTAAATGTGTAATAATTCAATTAATTATAAAATCAATTATGAGAAGGAATATTTATATTTTCTTTTTGTAAAGATATTTCTAAGGTTGTATAATTAACTTATAAATAACCAAAGGAATGTTTATGGAAAATTTAAAAATATGTAATGGTTTTATAGCCAGAAGGAACTTTCATATCTAAGGACATAGATTTTGACTTATATTTTAGCCAAAAATATTATTTAAAATTTCTTAATGTAATTTAAAAAAAAAAAAAAAAAAAAACAAACAAAAAACAAACAAAAAAAAAACAAACAAAAAAACGCAATATTAAAACTTAAAAGAATTGTGAATGCGTCTCTAGAACTTTTGAGAATTTTGAGATTTCTTGAAAAATTATTCAATATTTCAGCTTTTCTACGACTGCATTAGAAACTTTAAAAAGAAGATTTTTATATATGGACTTGCCCATTTTGGGTAGTACCATCCTCGCGTTAAAGGCTCATTAGAAATAATTTATAGGAACTTTCTTCGAATGCTAGGACAATATTCGAAGTACTTTCGAATGTTGACGTTTTGTTGAATATCGTTATTGTGATTGTTGTTATTGTTGTTATAATAATTATTATTATTATTATTATTATTATTATTATTATTATTGTTATTATTGTTATTATTATTATTATTATATTATATATTATTCTTCGATACTCTCAGCTGTCAGGATAATAACAGCAGTCTTATAATTTGACTAGAATTAGGAAAATTAATTTCACCTTGGATTGCGAATTACATAACGAGAATAGCGGATAAGTAAAAATAAAAAAGATCTGCTACGTGTAAGGAAAAAATGAGAGTGACTGCGCAGAAAACACTAAAGTTCTTAGTCGTAAAGAATCTCTGTCGTACAAATACGTTCATTTCACTAAGGTCAACAGCTTTTAACAAGTATAAAAGACAACCAAGAGCGTTCCTTAGAAATATAAAATGTACATTCAAGGGTCACGAAGGAAGCAGTTGGGTACGCGCCTACGCAACTGACAACGCAAAAGCAGGCGCGACCACTCAAACGCCTGGATTGCTTGTGCCACAAATAAGATTAGAACATTATCGGGGTGATTTATCTGAAAACGCTCAGCCGGAGGGCGAGGGAGACGTAGAGCGAGCCTCTAAGGGAATCCATTTTGCGACTTTATTTTCTCCCCAGGACATACACGCCTCAAACTCCCTCCCACCCTCCGTCCCTCTCTTTCTCTCTCACTCTCTCACTCTCTCACTCTCTCACTCTCTCACTCATTCGCTCGCTCAACCACTTCCGGGACCTAGTTTTTTCGCATGCCTAACCGAGTGTTGGTGCGTACTTATGCGTTGGCACCCGCACGAGAAACCTCTACATAATCAGTTACATTAATAGCGAATTTTTTCTTCTTATTCTTCTACTTTTTCCTATTCTTCTTATTCTTCTTCTTTATTATTATTCTTAAAAAGAAAAGGAAAGGAAACCACAATATTGGACGATCGAATAAAAGATTTTCTTGTAGCGATGACACTAGAGCAGTAAATCATATCGAGGGGCTGTACGTGAAAGTCGAGGCAAAAACTTTCTTTATTTATAAAGAGAAATTGCAGTTTAAGATAAAACGTTTTAGTTTCCTGGGAAATACATTATTTGGATGTTACTTTTGTTGTAACTGTGTATCCAAAGAATTCCATTTATTATCAACTTGTGATAATTATATAATGAAATTATATCTCTGTGTCCTGTAGTTTGCCTACGCTTTCCTTTTAGGTTCCAATGTAAGTTAACGGCTCAGTTAACATCTCAATGACCTAATGCAATTATCCCGTTAAATCGTAATGTAAATATTTACCAAAAAAATCATACATAATCGCAATTAATGTTCTTAATCAAGCGACATGTCAGGCAGAATTTTATTTAACGTTGGACGACATTTGCGCTGAAAATTTATCTCCGATCGAAATACTCATTATATTTTTCGCATTAGTTCGACAATCGTTAGTCCAGATAATATTGAAAAGAACATCAGTCGCTCCCCGTAAAAATCGCGACAACTTCGGAGCATCTTTTTCTCAATTATTCTTATAAAGAAAAATCTAATTTTTACCACTATCAATAAAAAAAAAAAAAAAAAAAAAAAAAAAAAAAAAAAATAAAAAATAAAAAAAATTTAAACTTTTAATTAATTTATACACGCTATCAGCATTAAAAGTTCGTTTAGCCGCGGGTCTATAATCATCAACTCCTCACGTTCATCGGAACACAATAGGAAAGTATCGCCAAAAATACTCCCCTCGCAAAAATATTAATCTGAAATGTTAGTCGGCAAAAAATGGGAGCTGATATGCATCATCGGAAAAGGTATTAGAAAGTGAGGAGAGAGTGCGGTAATCCTCTCGTTCATTAGTGCCACGTGAAATTCGCCTCGTACGCCGAGCTAAGCAGCGGCCTTAAAAAAGGCTAAAAATAAATAAAGCAGCCACGCCAGAAAGCAATGTAGGCGCCATGGAAGGAGAGAGTAGCGTCGGTAGTGCCGAATTATCACTATCAAATGTTGTATAGACGTAAGGGAGCTATCAGCCGGTCGTATATCGATGTATTCGTCTGAAAACAACGAGCGCGGTTAAGTCGAGCGACGCGGAAGTAGCGTAGGCGCATAAATAGTCGGTCGAGAAGCCAATCACCAACACTTGCTTCTTACTCCCGACAAACTCTATAGAGCGTATTTACGTTAGGCATTGGAGCGACGAGAAGAAATCATTTACGAAGCGAATCGATGGATCTACGGCTCGCTATATCTATGTTTTAAAATTTCATTAATTATTTAACGTCTCTAAGTGGCTGACTCGAACGATCTTTACCCTTCGCTTACTATATATCGTAACATTAATAAAAACAACAACAACAACACCACCACCGCCACCACCACCACCACCAACAACAACAACAACAACAACAACAACAGCAACAACAACAACAACAACAATACTAATAATTCTTATTTGGCTATTAATACAAGGAAAAACGTTTCGATTCGGTGCCGTTGCTGATATTATTAGATGAACAAATGTTACTGATAGATCTGTAAAGTAAATAATTCACGTGACGGCCACTGTTTATCATCGTCGCATTAAAAGCTCCCATACGATTCGATTTTCTCAAGCTTAGGACATTATTTTGCACTTAAATTGTCTAATTGCGTTAATAAGTATTCGCTCTAGGAGTGCGAGTTAACGTAATTGATAGTAATTAATTTATTGATAAGAAGAGCAGCAATGCATTGAGGATAATTTTATAAGTGAGAAAAGCAGTACCGCTTCGCCAACGCTAAAATACTTTATGAATATCTCCTTCGAATTATCGGCGATATCTCGATATCTCTTAAGATCATGACAATTTTAGAAATGTCCACTCGGTATACGTGTACTCGCCGCTCCTCAAACTTTTCAAACCGTTTCTGCTTAATTTGCAAAGCAAACCAACGAACGAAGCATCTCAGTCGACCGATTTAAAGTCGCTTTAACGCATCAGGGGGTAATGTCCTAATTGCTCCAAGTTGAGTTCCCATTTTCGTCGCATCAGCTCAGTTCAAACATGCCGAAGGCCATGGCTTCCGACATTGCACTTATATTTCGCTTTCGGTCAGCGCAACCATGAATTTCAATCATCCTGATTACATTTCTGTATGAGGTTATCCAACCCGTATGCACCGACACGTGCTGGTAGTTTCCCTCGAATCAATCTCTAGTAGAGCCACTACAAGTATATTCGGGCTTATATAATCAGTCTTAAGGATATATTCGCTTACATTTCTAACAAGGACAAGCGGAGCAATCACATGAAACTCGATTCGCGTGATTCGCGCGAATTTCGAAGAATACATACTCGATTTCCCCCCTCTTTCTATTATCAACTGTCTCTTCGGTTGAATTTTTCAACTTCGTTTCATCAATGTACACGGATAATGCGAAAGATTTATCGGTCGATGGTGGTGGACGAAGGTTAACATGGGATTGGTTAAGGTGAAGAAGGAGAAAGGGAACACACCGTTAGTGCAGTCGTAAGTGTGCATCCATCTTGGCCATCTACAACGTACGAATCGATTGTGCGGCAACAAAAAAGGGTGCGATGTTTATGTGCGCGCGCGCGCGCGCGTGTGTGTAGAGAGAGAGAGAGAGAGAGGGAGAGAGAGAGAGAGAGAGAGAGAGATTGTGTGTGGAGTGAAGGGAGGGTGCGAGAGAGAAGGTAAGGGAAAAAAGTGGAGCGCGAGCGCATAAATCGCGAGCGCAAGAGCGACGACGACGAGGTAAAGCTACGGCAGTAGCTATTCCTAGGTTACACTATTCGCGTGCGCGCGCATTGCGACCTGTTTGTGCTGGGAAAATTCGACACCACTCGTACGCCTTAGCGATAATTACGTACGCTGAAAATGATGATCTATATCTGAGCATTTAAACACGATGAAGATATTCGTTTTTGTAAGTGGACTTTCGAATTACCTAGTAATAATAAGCTTATGGATGGTTTCGCGCACACAAAGCTATTGCCTTTATATATACCACCCACACCTCCTATTGCCACTTATATGTTTGAGCAGCGATTTACAAGCATCAATGAAAAATAAATGCGATTTACTTTCGATATATTAATTATTCAATGTATTATATTAAATACACTAATGCCCGGATAGTAGCCCAGGTAGTCTTTGCAGGGACTTTGCTACAACGTAGTCCGAATAATGGGTCTATGTAATAAAATTACACGCGAAAGGACGATGTTAAATAATTAAATAAAGATGTCCTTCCGTAATGTTTTAACAGAACGATGAAGCATTAGGTTGACGGTTAAGACGGTTGAGCTATGGTTAGTCGCGTGGATAGATTATATTTAAGTTTAATATTTAATTTGAGATCATAGTTGATCAGGATCAATCGTAAAATCGTGGGAATGTAGGATCAACGTATGCCTCAACGCACGTCTACAAGCGCATTCTGCTAAAAGCGGAGAAACTCTCGTTTACTTAAAAGTTGTTCTATTTTCGAATAAGCTGTACGCCTTAATTGGCCGGTAATTAAGAATAGTTTAACGAGAAGAGAGGAAAAGTTCACTTGGCCACGTCAAAACAATACAAATGTACAATAAAACAGCTTGTACGATATAATACTCTTCATAATAATTCACAAGGATGATCGTTTGATAACAACTTGGACTTTTTTAATTGTTTTTGGTATAAGTTTATTCAAAACAATCGTCCTTCCATTATCACAAGTGGCGTATAAATAATCTTAAAGAGCGTAAGTTGGAGAAAACATTTTTAGTACACGTGGCGCCCAAATACGTTTGTTTAGAAAGTCACGTTAAGTAAATTATTTGAATTATCATTACATTATAATATTTGAATGTCCTTGTACAAATCTTGGATAATTTATATGAGATAAGTAAAACTTCATATACCGACATATACAGACATGTACAAGTGACTGTGCAACAGCACGAGTTTTATGATGCAAAGAAATAAAGAAAAAGAAAAAAAGATGAAGGATAGAGGGAGAGGGGGAGAGAGAAAAAAAAACTTTTATTTCATTTTCATCCTCTGTATTCTGTAAGTCGAGTAGCAAAAGCTATTCTCGACGGTAAAGCGAAGACGTCGTGACGATTATTTGTGTAAAGCTACATCTTCCTCTATTATACACATAAGCATCGCCTTTCGACACACGAGCGGAAAAATAGATTAAAAGCTGCTGTCGGGCGTTCGCCACGGTTACTGCGCCCCGAGCCGCCCCCTCGTCGAACATCATTCTCGCCAATTCATAATTGGCACCGAATGATAATTATCGGCGCGCAAAATGGCCGCGATTTTAACAGTGCGTGGGCACGGGCGCCTCTTGCCATTGGCGGCGGCGAATCAAGGCGGCGCGCCCGATCTAATTGCGAGATACAATAAGCGTCGAAGTGGCCCGAATTGACAGCGATAAATAACGAAGGAAGGCCCCGCGCCATCGGAATCCTCGAGCTCGGAGATCCGCGGGCGGCACATCCTCATAAGCTCAGGGCGTTTGGCCAGAAAAATATATTCGTTATTCCGTGGGGCGACGCGCGCCGTCGCGCTCCCTCCGCCTGACGATCGATAAGTATATGCTCTCCATCCTCTCTTTCTCTCTCTCTTTCTATTTCGCTCGCTCCAGCACGAGATCCTTATGCGCTTTACTCCGTCCGTGGGCCACGAATCCTCACAGCTCCTAGTCAACGACCTCCCGTCGCGCGATTTACCGCGACTTGTGGAATTCGCGCACCCACGCCTCTTCCATGAATAACCGATCGATGCCTTAAAGGTGTTAGGCTCCGTGTCCCCGGGTTACGGAGGTCCAGAACGCTCCGAATGCTCTTGGTTTTAAAATTCGCATGGTATTTGAAGGTTCGGGCGACGAGTGCTTGCGTGGGCGAGAAGAAGTGGTCGGGCAATTTGCCGGCGGCACTCGTGTATTATAACTCGACTGGTAAAGGAGCGATGATATTTCTTTTAGTTTCAGGACGATCGGGGACAATGAATTGCGCCGGGACCTGTTTTGTTAAAGGTTATCGAGAAGGGAGCCAACCTCGTACCTAATTATTGACTTTGACATAATAATAATAATAATAATAATAATAATAATAATAATAATAATAATAATGTACTCGGCGCAACCCGTGTGTCGGCAGCTGATTACACGCTGGCTGGCACTTTTGCTCCTTTGACTTTGGTAAAAATCATTGATTTTCAAAAGTTCCGTATGCGGATAAGGCTTAGAGCGCTTTTTCAAGGCGCGATCTGTGCGTTTCGAGTTCACTCGAGCGTTGTCTATCTTTCGTTGTTTAAAAAAGTCTCGTTTAATACAACGGCGGGGGAAGCGTCGTTTATGTTTAGAATCCATTTATTCTCCTCCCTATTGTTTTATTAGAGATTGAGATTGAGATTGAGATTGAGATTGAGATTGAGAGAGAGAGAGAGAGAGAGAGAGAGAGAGAGAGAGATAGAGATAGAGAATTTTTCGCTCGAACAAAGTACGCGACAAGCGATGGTAATCGACAGTATTTTAGTATATTTGCAAACTTTACACACGTCGTTACATAAAAGACAATGTAAAAAATATTCTTTTCCTTGCGCCATCACAGTTACGCACGCACGCAAGCACAGTCGTTCTTCGGCAAATTTACATTCAAACGTTCACCACCTACTTCTCTACTTAAATCTTCAACTCAATCAAAATTTTTGTATTTTCAAAAATACGCAATTTCATGGGTAATTTCATTTTATCCGTAGAATCGTCCGCGTCTCAGATTATAACGTCACGTTAAGATTAACATTATTAGCGGATCGCGTATTTAATTAAACGGGACAGCATTCGCGGGCACTTACTATGAATTTTGTATCGCGAATGCGAAAATTAAGCGTATTTTCTCTCGGCGTACATTAAAGTCAATTACTTTATGGATCGGCGACTAGGAATACCGGTCTCTCTCGCGTGTTTCGGAAATATTTCATACGCCCGGCAGATTCGGCACGAACACGGCCACCCACAAATGTCATTGTGTTATTCTTTTATCCCCCTCCCCTTTCCCAGCCCCTAGTTGCTCATTTTATTTTCCTTCTCCCTTCTCGTACGGCTCCTCGCATCCGAGCGAGACAGTAGCTAACGGGCGAGCAAATTTGCTTCGAAAGCATGCCTCGGCGCAATCGATTATTCCTCCCTTTCCTCCCTTTCGGCCCGCGCGCCCTGACGCTCCGACCGTCAAGGGCCTCGGCTTTCTTAAGGCGATACGCGTGCGTGCGTGTGCGTGTGTGTGTATGCATGTGGACCTCCACTTGTTTTTTTCCCTGTTTTTTAAGAACGTAGAGAATAGGCGGTCTGTGGGATGAGTGTCGCGATCGATTCGTTAAATCCATGGATGACGACTGTCGGCGACGAGGATGAGGGTGGTGGGTGGGGAGGGCGATAAGGGCCGCCATAGGGTGTGTTGCGTGTGCGCGATGTGTACACACGCATGGGCCGAGCGTAAATTATACCGCTGCTGTTGAACGTCGTAGAGCGGGCTTCGACGGGGCTAAGGTGACGGTGGGATTTGTGGGGAGGGGACGGCGGTGAAGGGACGCTGGCAATGAAGGGAGAAGAGGGAGTGTGAGTGAGGTCGACTTGTCACCTGCATACGCGCGCGAAATCTGCGGCTGCGCGCATGTAGCGCTTTTTCTATCTTTATTTTCAATCGCAACGGTGAAACATGAAAATACGAGTATGGATTTGCGTATTTCAAGTTGCCGTGAAAATTTGCGAGAATTCTGTTTCTAACTCATAACTTCGGAATAAAATCTGTTTATAGGAGATACGCTCAATGCTACGATATTTAATACTATAAAACATTATATTTATTTGCAAATTGTATTCGCTAGACTATAAGTCTTTTATATTAATGGTTTAATATTGTGGGTCGATGTTAAGTTTGGATATGCGCTACATGTTGATAAACAAGAATTTCATAACCGTTGGTCATTTGGAAGATATTTTTGTAATATCTTGATCGGATAATATGTATCGTGGAATACAATAATATTATAATAACTCAAAGCTTTAAAGATCACTTTCAAAGGCAACTTTCTATCAAAAGTTTCCATCACTAGATGAACATTAGGAAAATTAGAGCGAGCAATTAAGAATTGTTGCTGCTTATGAAAAGAACTGTTGTATTTACGAATTAATCGTGCCACTTTCTGGATATATATTTTGTATATACGGAAAATATTATTCCTCCGAAAATAATTGATCTAATTCTTGCCGATAAAATTTAATTTGCTAGAGTAATGTAATATTTGTAATATATTAACATTATAAGTTATATTGGCAATTGCTGTTATTACAATGTATGCGCTATTTGTATTGAATTGAAGAAAAAAAAAAAAAAGAGAGAAAAACCAAAAAAAAACAAAAACAGTGTATTAATATATTTGAATTATATTTTACAATAAAATTTTAATAATATTTGAAATTTATTATTGTTATTTATTAATAATGATTTTGCTTGGAAATAGAAGAAATGTTGAAAGAATCTAATGATTTTTTTTTGTGTAAATAGTCAAAGGTTGATTGATATAATAAGAGTGAATTAGCATTGTACAGTTGAGGAAAAATTTGAAGTAAATATCTTAAAGTTGAAGCGTTCTTGAGATTTAATTATAATTATTCCAATGCATACGGTCGACGAAATAGACATTTCCATCAATTTTTCTAATAAAATTTACGGAACGCAATATACATTATATTTTTAAAGAATTAAAAGTAAAATTGATGAAAAACGAAAAACGTTCGATCGATCGAAATTAAAAAATCTAATTTAAGCATTATGACTAGAATAATTATCCATGCAGATGGAAAATTGCTATTCTCCAGCACTTGATTGAAGAATCATGTGAGTGAAAGAGTTAAGCGAATAGGAAAAGGGTCGCTAGCATTGAGACAGTTAAGGATCATTGACCTCTTGTCGACGGTCAGAATTTCAAGCGTTAGAGAAGAAAAATGGAATAAAGGGATAATAAGAGCAAAATATCGTAAGAAATGGAAGAAAATGTTGAATTTTAAAATTGAAAATTCTTTGTTAAATTCGTAGACAGATCTCATTAAGTGAAATAAAAAGTGTCCTAAATATTTCTTCTCGCATAAGCTCGAAAATTATAGACCAATATAATTCTAGAATGTGATGCAAAGTTTGGCTTGAAAATTGGGTTAAAAGATGGCTTTATTTAAATATATAGAATATTTACACAATAAGCGGAAGCTCGAGTGTAAAAGTCTTTGTGCATTTATGTGCTTTAGTTAACAAAAATATTTGAACGTATATGAGACGAAGTTGGATGTACAATAAAGACTAGTGATAGATAGTTTTTCTATAGAGCGAAAGAAATATAGAGGGGTTGAACGGGAAATTGGGGCTAAGCAAAGAGAGTCTGCTGCTGTACAAGAGATAACCCAACCCCTTGATGTCGTCTTCTTCACAATGCCAACGGGAACAAGGACAATTGGCATCTCGTCTCTTTTAAATTCCCTAACCTTTCATCTACCAGCTATTTTTTCCGTCTTTCTTCGAGCCACGACGTTTTCTTATAGAATGCTTATGTAATTTACGCTGATTAAATAATGACAATAGGCTTATCTATCTTATCGTAGCCTTTTTAAATGCACAACAGGGATATTTTGTGCATTTTTACGTCGCGTAACATTCTCCGTCAGAGGATTATATTTTATGCACGAACGAGAATATTATATTATAATGTCGATCATCTATAAGACGAAAATTTCATAAAATTTCCATATAATTCCATATTCGATTTAAATTATCTTGGATTTTACTGAAGAGTCATGATTGTGCGCGAATGCATAATCATCATTGAATAAAATATTATTTATTAGGAATTATAGTCGCGGAAATTCTATTCCTCAATATTTAGCAAAATAGCCATTACTAGGAAATAACGAAGCATTTATAATGTTAAAACAACATACGCTTTGTTTCGTATTTTACTAGCCAATACTCCGTCAAGGAAAACAATTTATCAAAATAAAAAAGGCCAAAATTATCTCCAAAGAAATGCAAATATTGTATTTAATTATTATTAGTATTGAAGAAACGAAATTGCGACTCGAATACTTTATTTCAAAACAATCGACTCTAGCTTTTCATAAAGAAGAGCTTACAACAAAAGTCACTGTTAAACAACGAGAAAATGTCATCGACGAGGACAATAAATACCGTCTATATAATACAAATCTCTCTAGCCTTCCCCTCCCCCTCCACCTCCCCCTCCCCCTCTACCGCCACAATTCTCTCCCTCTTCTTGACCGTGATGGCATCGGCCATCTTACGTCGCGTTAATTGATAATAAAGTCGCAATATAAAAGCGGTTCTGAGATACACGAGACAAACGTTGGGAAATCGAATAATTGCAAGAGTATGGAGAACTTACTTTCATCGGTTTGGGGTGCAGACAGGATCGCGCTGTGCTTTTTCTTCACCTCCTCGACATTCGTTTGGATTTTGTCGATCATCTCTCGTATCTCTTCCACCTGTAAAATATTAAAAACAAATTAGTCTTTCTCAATGGCTTTATTATCAATCGATTTATTTTCATAATTATAATTGGCTAAAAAATGTAAGATATTGGAATACAAGGGGAGGGGGGGGGCGGCGATTATTCTCGAAAATGCACTCACGTAACGAGCAAAGTAAAATGATACGTTATGTTGTGATTTGCCAAGTCGATTGGCCGAAAGAATGTTTAAAACCAATGTTTGTGTACACAGGATAAATGAATTTTTTATAAAGTTCAAACTTCTTTTGCCATTAGCTGGAAGTCGATATAATGATTTTCGTATTTTAATAAGTGAAAAAGCTTTTGAACTACTTTTGAAAAGCTTTTATTGGACATACTTTTAAATACCGAAAATTTTATCGAGTTCTCTTTAATTATGTGACTTATTTGTCATAAACTCAATCTTTTAAAGACTGGGCGAATTTTTCTATCTCTGAGATAGAAAAATGTTGTTTTTTTTTTTTTTTGTAGTGTTGTTTTTTTCTTTTAATCAAGCACCCAATTTTTCCGTCACAATTACAACAATACAGATAGAAAATAACTTCTACAGCTATTTTCAGTTTATGCTTATATTATTATGATTTATATTAATAAGTTGGTCTAATTCTGCACGGGATTTTACGAATTCTCATGCAAAATTTAACAAAATTGGAAGCTCAAAATAGCCGATTAAAGTTTTAATAATATCACAGGTATGCGTACGTGCACACGAGTACATAAAATAATCAATTGCAGCATTATGAAATTAAAATGCAAATTGGTATCGGAGCATTTTCCTCGGATTTATAAAATGAGCTTCGCGATACCTTAATTTTATCCTTAAAAATTAAAATGTTTCATTACCGCGAAATTGCTTTTACCCGATTGGAGCCAAGAAGATGGATAAGCTCGAGTTCATAAAGAATCGCAAAGAAAGCCGAGGGACAGGGTGCTATTTAAAGATAAGCTTGAAGACAAAAATTTGTCGATAAGTGATTATAAAAACTATTGAAAGAAAGTATAGAGATAGAGGATTGAGAGAGAGAGGGGGGGGGTTGGCAAGGGTGGCTGATATACGATAAAGAAACGATAAATTTCTATAAAAGGGTCGAGTTTATAGTAGCCGTAAAGGCGATTCACGACTCTTGGATGAAATTAAAGGTGCGTGCGGCAGTGGAGAATCGTGAAGATTGGAAAATCGTCTTATGTATAACGATGGCGATGTAAGTTACAGCATTGTTGGGTCATTCAAGTGTTTCGATCGATGTGAAAGAGCTTCATAATAGCTGACAATTATCGTCGGTCCATCGTCGATTTTGGACTTTAATAGTTCGTCGCGCTACAACGACGACGAGCCCTACGTCACGTAATCGCAAACGCCGTTCTGACAAGTTTGAAATTTTCCAGTCACGCGAGTGACGTGACGCTTGTCCGAAAGTCTGACACTTTTAGGCACTTACTATCCGAGTATAAAATAATATATATAAAATATATATATATATATATAATATATATAAAAGGTCGTCTGTCAATTTTTCATTTTCGTGAAAATGTTTTTAAGGGGAGGGGGGGTGGTGGTGGTGGTGAGAGGGGTAAAGTAGATTCATTTGAAATTTAATTTATGCAAGTTATTGAATTTAGCGAACTATTTTTCAAGTAGAGAAAATATTATGCGTAGGTACTAAAGTGCTGCTTGCTTAATGAACGCAAATTTTTATTAATTGATTCGATATACTTTTACGCATTTCTTTAGAGTATCGATTAGCACGGAAATTAAATGACATCGACAGCTACAGCCCATAGCGTCGATAATTTTACAATAATAATGAATAATAAAAATGCGCAACCTTGCACACAGGACATTGGAGAATCAACGGAGAATTTATAACTGAGAAATTGGATATAAAGTGGAAAAAGTGGTAAAAATATATTAGAAATTATTTAGTTCAACTGATAATACATGTAAGAACTCGTTCATTAGAAAAAAAAACTAAACACGCAATAATTCAGTTATTAAAATTAATTAAACTTATGGTACTTTTTGTTGTTTTTTTTTTTTTTTTTTTTTTAACTATAACGCTAGTCTAACTTATTATTAAAATATAGCTAGTTTACTTGGTATAAAAGTTTTTTTGAACTTTGAACAGTAATACAATAAGATATAAATATCAAATGCTTTTTGCAACTACCACGTGGAAATATAAAAAGAAGAAAACTTTATGTAAAAATACATAGTTCAAAAATATCGGGATTTTACATTATTACATATAGGCTCAGTTATTAGTATTAGTTCATATTGGCAACTCTCTATTGTCGCTCGACTCTCAATATGACTAATATTTGCACAAAAAAGAATTACTTTATATAGATTATTCAGTGTTGAAAATGGCACTAATTATCCGTTAATTTCTAGCTAATGGATATTTTAAAGTAGTAGAGAAAATAGTGAGAACCGATAGAAACAAAGATAGATAATTCAAAGAATATAGCGATCGGAGTTAAATAAATTACACGAATTAAAGTACACGAATTTCTTCAAATACCGCTGCAAAGACAAATTATTCTTTACCAGTCGGTGAAAGTGACGAGAAAACAAACAAAATATATACTATTATTAATGGATATTTTAAATATTTATTCTTCTTCAATGCAAGCGAACTACTTTTAGTATCGAATTATTTCATTCTCTTTCCTCTTCCTTTTTATCCTCTTTTTTAGTTAAATCATTAATCTAAAGATTTTATGTGCGCTTGAAATCACTATCGGATCATGAAAAAATATGGTACCGGAAAGTCTGCTTTTCTCGTAAAGTGCGCCGTCAATTTTATTCGACAACGAATTAACGAAGTTGGAAACGTAGTGGATTTCGTAGCTTTAAGAGAAGTTCTGATACTTGGAAACACTTGCCGTCTCGTCTTCCGAAACATTGAGTCTTACGTACATTTTTGACCGAAGAAAGTACAAAATGATATTTTCATGTCGACAAAATACGAAACAAGATGAAATAGATAAATCTAAAAAATAAAAGTTTAATACGGAATTTTTTTCTACAAAATATACTCTAAGTATACTGCATAATTTGTTCTCTTATTTATGTCACAGATTGATAATGGGAAATTAGAAAGTTTTCTAATCAATTCATTATTGAAATACTTAAATTTATTGTCGAAGTACGCGTGAATTAATGAAATGATAAAGTTACACGTGCAAATAAAGTTATCGATAAACGTTAAATTAATTCAGAAAATACCTCTTACAATAGATTTCATTTACCAATTACGTAACTTTCTATCATATGTATAAGTAATATTTAAGTGCCAGTATTTTTAATGTATAAATAATATGTTGTTATCTGCATCATCAATATTTTACATTAAATATTATGAGCCGCATTCGAGGAATAGCGATATTATTAATTATATTACATATAAGTTTTAAATTTATTTTAAAGGAGCAATTAATAGAAAAATAAAAAATACAAACCATAGTAGAATTTGTATAATACTCCACCAAAATCCAGCCTCTGATCATTTAACGAATCAAAGAATTTTTTTATTATATAATAAATAATAACAGTTTGTTAAAAATTTCGGTGCATAGTTCGGCATATTGTTGAAATATTTTTTCCAATTTTTTTCATCGATTTAAGAATTTTTCTTTTAAATTTTACAATTATTTAATGAAGCTTAATATTGAATTAAATAATACAATTTGTATTTAAATATTACCAACGAATATAATATTGTCAAACAATAATATTGTTCAATTTTACAATAAAATATTTATGTTAAACTTGAAACTTTAACTATTAACCTCACAATTTCAAACCTAAAACCATTGATACATTTTGTTTTATGAAAACAATATTTTATTAGTGTTCTGGAGACTTTGGCGTTCAAAATATTAAAAAAACATTTTAAAAGATCCTTAATATTAATATAAATTATTCCATCCACTATATCGTTATAAATGATTTTAGTTCTTGAATAATTGTTTTATTATTCAATTATAGAATAATATTTTAACAATGGAAACATGTTCTTTACTAAAAAATCAATACCTTTTATAAAATATTGAGCTACATTCAAATAAAATTAAAAAAAAAAAAAAAAAAAAAAAAAAAAATTTCTTCGTTTTTAAACGAACACAGTAAGAACATTATTTGAGCAATTATAGAATAAAAATTGAAACTCGATAGCTTAGATTAATTTTCATGTATTTCAATCTTATAATTCAAACGCTTAAATTGATCAATAATATTGTAATTAGAGGCCTTAAACAGCAGTTCCAAAGTTTTCTGAATAAATAAAAGTACCGTTTTTTTAAAATATACCATAATGCAAACAATGAAAATAGTGCAAATAAGATTAATATTAATTTAGCAAGAGATGGGAATTAATCGTACAAATTTAATAATATTTCCAATTGCATAAACAATTAAGTTGTTTAGTAATTGTTAATCCTTCATGAATTTAAGTCAGTAAAAATGCCTGGAAAGATCTTCTTTATGCTTCTAGAGATGGACGGACTAGAGATGGACGCTATTCATTAGTGACATTTAATAAGTTAACACTTAATAATTAAGTTATATTATTGAGATAATGGATTAAGGTTTCTATAGTTTAAGCAAACTGTCAATTCTATTTATATTTTTTCGCAAGTATAAAACATCGTTAGAAATTCAGTCGATTCATGTTGCTATCATATTTTACTAGACAGTGACCGTCGTGGAAAAATTTATAAGTCGATTTATATTATATTATACTGTATACTAAGATATTTATTTTTAAAGATTTAATTTTCTTGTAGGTTATCATTTCTATATATATAACAATAATACATATATATATATATATATATATATATATTTTTTTTTTTTAAATCAGTTTAAATATTTAAAAAAATTTTGTCTCTGTATAAATGAACATTTAACAACTGTAATTGTTATATTACCATATTATAAATATCTATTTTATTTTATTTTAGTCGTTATATTTTATTACCATACGAATCTTTCTTGTGAAATTTCTTGTGTAAAATCAACGAAACGTAACATTTCAGTTACTAGTAAAATGTCAAGTAATATATTATAATTATAATTTATTATTAAAATATATATAATAAATCAATTATATAATATTCCGTTAACGTTTCATTGATTATAAAATTATCGGAAATACGATAATTTATAACATGCATTAAGTATATATTATTAAATTACAAATAAAAACATGTTCAAAGTATAAGTTCATTATCCAATTATGAATGATATACATTAAGAGCTAAATGAGTCATTTTCATTTTATCATTTGCAAAATTTATTTTCTGATTTTTAGAATGTATTATAATTAAATTAAAACTTAAGACTTTTTTAATATGCGATATTGAATATAGTAAAAATAGCAGTTTCATTAGAAGATTCTACAGACATTTAAAATATACTAAAATTTTGTTAAATGCTTAATCAAAATTTAATATAATCAAATATAAAAATTGTTTGTAAAATATATTTATAATCGTTTGAAATTTTGAGCCTTTATTATTGAAAATAGCAGAATAAAATGAAGAAACTACAATTATAGAACGTAAAGAAAAATATTCAGTTACAAATACATTTCAAGCAAACTGCACGAAAAATTATATTAACAGTAATAAGTAAAGTTTACGTAAAAATTGCTTATAATGAAAAACAAATACAATACTGTTTATATCTAATGGATATACAAAATTTTGTAGAAATAACATTACAGAGTAACATTGTTAATTCTCAAATGTCTATAATAAACTAATATAATAAATATTATAATAAGTTATTTAAACCGTAGAAAATTTATGTAGTTGGCGCATTACGTAATTACATTCATTCTGAAAAAATCAAACATATTTAATTACTAATTCTAATTATATGATACAAACTATAAACATATCGTTAAAAAGATATTTTAGAAACGCAATATATTTTTATTTTTTCTTACCAAAGACAATGCTCAAAGTTCAGAAAATTAAAAATCAATCATAAGTATGATGTCGTTGGTAAAACAGCGATACTGAATTATTAAACGATTATATTTAGCTCAACTATCCTAATAAATTATAAATTTTATATATAATTGTCAAAAGTATAAGAAAAAATACTAGTTTAACTGTAATAATTTCACATCATAAGATAAAATTTGATGCTACTGTGGTGATTAAGTGAGCTTGTCTTCATTGATAATGTAATGAATGCCACAATTGACTCATACTTTTGAAATTGATGTTACAATGATTCAATTGGTTGTAACTAATTTTATAATTAATTATTCTCCTTAATTTTAATATTAATGTAAATTAATATTAGACACACACACACACACACACACATTTTATTAATTACGAAATTACAAATGCAAAATGTCAAGATGTAGTGAATAATCCGATACAAAATAATAGTACTTATTGTTATTAATATATTAGCTCAATACTTTGCTGTACATTTATTTAAGATTTTATTGTAATTCTTTTAAAAGGTATGTATTCAATATTATTTTTAAACATTTTATTACGTTAGACGTCGAAAATGCGGTTACTCTTATAAATAAAAGATAAAAAATCTTCATTAATACGATTTTTACATTAATGATTTAAGAAATAAAATAAAAGTTTTATATAGTAATATGACAATTTCATTATTTTCAATATGCATACTTCTTTTACATGTATCTACGAATTACTAATATAATTATAATTATAATTAGTTATGTAATTCAAGGGCCAGGTACATTATTTATAGTCAGAATATTAATTAATAAATTATCCGAGAAGATGAAATTAAAAAAAAAAAATAATTTACTTCATAAAATATTTACATTTTCCCTAGTGCAAAAGAAATGAGACGTCGTGTCTTTGTAAATTATTCTCTTATACATGCTTTATTTATTAATATGAGCGTTACTAAAATCGAATAATTTAATGATAAAAGTACTTCTTCTTTTGTATTGAATAGATACTGTAATTCAATGCAATAAAGAGAAAACTAAATCCATCGCGGATATTTAAATACGGCTAATACATATTTTTTCTTCGATAATTCGAAAAGATTTTTCGCTTAAACGAACCTACTACTTGAGAAATTGCTTTTTAGTGCTATAAATGTCTCTTCAATATTGATTTTAACAAGTATTCTTTTATCGGGGATTATGAATATCTCATATCAGTTCGTTTATATTTTTGAATTTAGTAAAAACAAACAAATGTGTGCAAAAGTTTTGCTATTGAGTTTCTATAAAATTAAAAATATTATATTTATTATAGATTAGATAAGTTATATTAATTCAGGGCATTATTCAGTATTCTTAATAATTATAAACAATTAGAAATGAATTAATGTAAAAATATTGAGATAGTTTTAACAAATTAAGAGTTGCAAAGGAGAGTAATATTCAATACAAATATCAAGATAATTAAAAAATTAATTTATAAAATAAGAAGTATTACAAGATAGGATTAAATATATTAATATGCATTGTAAGAAATTGAGAAAATTTAGTTTTGAGCAGCCAAACAATGAAATGGTTTAATAATTGCATTAAAAGGACAAATACAAAATACCGTGTAATATCACTTTAAAGCTTTAAATCCAAGAAATTGCTTAACAAGCTCGATAACAATGTTTTGTTAATTTTATAAATAAATTTCAAAATTCCTTCGCCCAAAACATGAATTCATCGTATAAATAGAATAGATCTCTAGCACAAATGACGTTCTCACTTCATATTTCTATTATTATCATAATGTATTTTAACTTCGTTTTGTCATTTTTTATTCATCAGTGCATCTACTTTCATGTGTAATATATATATATATATAATGTAATAGTATTTCATATAATATACTGTTATGATATTTCTGAAATTATTATTTCATACTTATTGATATTTTATACATTCTTAATTACATAAAATGCCTATTTATACGTAACAAAAATGCTTTATAAATACTTCGTATAAATCAATTTCGTATAGTAATATGATAATAATAATAATAATAATAATAATAATAATAATAATTGATACGGTAAAAAAAAATTTTTAATTTAAAATAATTTTAGATTTTATTCCTCGGACTTTTTCGATAATATGATAATATACTAGATATAATCGTATGTTGTTCATTGTCCATAAATAGTACATAATTTTAGAATTTATATTACTTCAACAAATGGAAATAACGATGGATACCAGATATCACCAAGTCTAACTCAATTCTCTATGAAAAACTCAATAGTGTTAGTAATATTATCGTAGGCATCGTGGGTGACGTCTCCACTCAACTTTAGATGACATTACAGAAGAGCAATTTTATGTTCTGTTTTCATTGATTGCATCAGAAATAAAAAGACGATTCTTTTCATATTTTCTCTCCACGTACTTCGACAGCTATTTTTGATAACCGTGAATTCCATCAATTTTCTGAATCATAGGAGAAATTAGTTTTGATATGGGGTGCCGATAGTTTTCCATCTATTTGGTGGAAGCTTCGGATGCAACGGTATGCCATACATTGATTTTAGTGACGATGTATGGGAGTTGGCAGGATCTATATTAGTACGATCAACGAATTATATGTATCAATAGACATATTAACTTACACTTACTTAATTTTGTGATTCGAAGCTATAATTTTATCCACATCATTACCAAAGTTGCTTCAACATTTATTAAAGGTAAATAATTTTGCGGATATCACATAGAATCACTAATTTAATCCGTGATTAAAAGATTATAAAAGTTCAAAAACAAGTAAAGATCATGAAAATTCTTGTCAATTTTAATGTTCGAAAGACTTACTGATATATGAATGCTGAGATCCTTAGCGCATAAAAGAACAATTTTCCTACGCTTTATCATTACCGAAACGACTAGCTTATTCAATATCTTATAATTTGAATTAAAAAAATCGTTCGTATTAATACGAAATTTTATGAATTTGATAGAACACACTTGTTAATATGCTAGTACTGACGGGCTTTTGAAATCCACTTTTATTTACTCAAATTCGTAGATGTTTAAAATATACAACTGCTACATATGTTCATACTTCCAATCATAAATAAGTTTATGGCCGGATTGGTTGTACGTGGTATCGCATTAAGTGAGATTTTTTTTTAACCTATGCTAAAAGTATAGGAGGTTGGATAATAAATATAGACATAAGAATATTTTGTAGATTTAACAGCTTTACGATAAGTATAAACCGATCATTAAGATCCTTTGAAGAAACTTACATTTGCAATATTTTCCACCTGGGTTAACAGAATTGAAATATATCAGCATCAATTTTTTTTAAAAACTTACAATTTTTATAGTAGATTATACCAATGAATCTTAATTTTTTTTTTTTTTTACGAAATATACTTAAGCTTAAAGCTTTGATTTGTAAATTATTAAACTGGGGATAATAAAATCGTACGCTCTATCTCTTACTTAACTTAATATCACTACCATAGTCAAGTAAAATTATTGCTTTAAATTTTCATTCTCACACTTTAATATTTACAAATCGATCTATTTATAATAGATACTTACAAAGTGTGCAACTTACATATTTACAAGAAAAAGTAATATTCAAACATTGAATAATATCATATTATTATTGATTGTATTATTTCTTAATATATATATATACCTAATACATAATTCCATATATAAAAAATATTTAAAAACCAAAACTTATTCTAAAAAAAAGTAATTTAAGTGAGATATTGTTACATATTTATTTCATAATGTTTATAATCTAACATTGCATAAAATAAAATAGCTAAGAAATAGATAATTAAGAATTTAATATGTGTTAAAAGAAATTTAAAAATAGAATTTTTATTTGAATCTAAACAGAATTTCATTAATTTCGTATCGAAATGTTTAATAAATGAAATTATAGCGTCACAGATGATCAGATTTGACGAAAATAATATATACTTTTTAACGAGACATTTAGAATTGTCTGTGCAGTTGACGTCATTCCATAACCAAACACAGTTTTACTTATTTTTATTTAATCAATGAGATCCGAGCGGAAGAGAAGAGAATGTATTTATACAATATCCTTTCAATTAACTCTGTAAGTATTTTGCTTATTTATTTATGCCGTGTAACATAATGAAGCATTCACTTTTTTTCATATTGTATTCTAAATGTAAATTGCCACACATGACTTAATTTAAGGAAAAATTCTATTGCAAAATATAACCGGAACATATGCAACGTTCGACGTATCCTTGTTATACGGTGCCGAGGAAGAGCACAAATAATGTTCCGAGAGAAAATATCGAGGAACATTTATGTCTACAAAATTTAATATGGATTCCACAGGGAAGGATATGATACAATTCTACTATTTCAGTATTTTACTTTAGTTTGCCTTTCTTCTAGAGTTTTCAACACAATTACTGGATTTGTATGCAAGAGAAAAAAACAACAAACGAAAATATTATGCGGAAATTTTATAGAGTGAGTTAATATTAAAAATTTTAAATATTCATTATAAATCATATTTAAAGTAATTTAAATGGTATAAATATTGATATTAACAATTATTACAATTTAATTAGTTACTTTAATTAAAATAGAGCATTATTACGTTGATGAAATTATCATATTTTGTTTGTAAAATTAATCCATGAATTTTCATGGAGAAAATTATTCACTCTAACAATTTTAACTTAGGACTATTAATTAAAACTTTTAGAGTATTTTTTCAGCAATTCCACTGAATGATATTAATATCTGTGGCGAGTAATATTTATGTAAAATGCCTTTTATTGAAAAATAAATGACATTTATCAGACAACGATTTAGGTAATTTTTTTTTATTATTCTTATTGTATAACCCATTGCCATGTACATGATTTAATGCAAATTTCTTTAAAATCAACGCTATTATTATTATTATTATTATTATTATTGTTGTTGTTGTTATTATTATTATTATTATTATTATTATTATTATATAAATTGTGAAACAGTTTATTTAATTTGAATCGATGAACTTTAAACGAAAATAGAAGGTCTAGTGCATAATTTCTTATTAAGTGTAGTTTTATTCATATCGAGTGTTTCGATTACAAAATCAAAAAAATATATATCTTAGTTATGTGAATAATATTAAATTGATGGGATTGTATTGCTGGACAAATGAATTGTATTACGAATAATGAGTTTTTGACGTCAGCATAAACAATTTCATATATTTATTTATCATATAGTTGAAAAAATTAATGCAAATGTTAACTAAATGTTTGTCAAAGATTAAAAATGCATTCGATAATTAATATTTTTGAGATAATCATTGGATTCTGCTTTATAAAAAGTAAATTCAACGCACGTTGAAAGTCGCGCTACTCACTTTACGTTAAATTCATCTGTAAATTATATGGGTAAAACGAAATTTTTCAACGGCTTTTTTAAATGCTACAAATACTTATTCCTACATTATGCGAATTGAAAATATTTATATATTAACTTACGAAAAATTAGTGTTTTAATCGCACATACAATTTACTATTTCAAATAAAAGTACAATAATTCATATGAAACGTGATATATAAATTATAAATGCAAAAGCATATTGATAATAACTTAATTATTAGTAGTTATTAAATAGCATATTAAATATATAAATAAAAATATATAAATAGCATATTAATAATAATAATGTGCGCAATAGCTTCATAATGGTTTTAATTGGAAAAAAGGGGGAAATAAAAGCATTTACGAAACTAATGGTAAATGTATGCAAATTGGATGAAGTCTGTGATAATAATAATTATAATATTCAAATTAAATAATATCCTAAATTTATAATTCGACACTATGTATTATGAAGCTATCTTTCCTACATAAATTATAAATCCGCTCCATTGTTCGGCGTTGTATTCTGTCAGAGTCCTTATCCTTGTATCGTTGCAAGTAACGCACAGGAGCCTCGGCCGGCAAATACATATAAAGCCTCAACCTAAAGTCTAAATGCTTGGAACCGAAGCGTTGGAATTTCCCGATAATATTCATACATATGCGTATGCATTAAAACCACAGAACCACAGATTCTCTCAGAAGTGCAGTTGCCTTATAAACACCAAAGTGTGAAGAATTTTCGACCCGAGTTTCATTGCGCTCCTTACGCGTTCCGAGAACCCGCAGGACTTGCCAGATGCGTGAAATACGTTCGTCAAAAGGCAGGCATCGAGCCTGAGATTAACTGAAAAGTATTTGGCAAGAGTGCATTCTAGCCACTTAAATTTCATACAGTTCTATCGACCATGTATTACGTATGTTTTATATGTAATTATGTATTATATGTAATATGTATATAATTATGTTCGTAGAAATTAAAAACATTGTAGCTGCTCGTCCGAATCCTTTTAAACAAATGATCATAAATTTGCCTCCACGGTTTTGAATATATTAGTCGGCAAATTGCCTAATGTTAAGTTAAAAGAAAAAAACAAAAACAAAAAAACAAAAAAAAAAACAAAAACAAAAAAAAAAAAACAAAAAAAAAACAAAAACAAAAACAAAAAACAAAAACAAAACAAAACAAAGAAAATAAAAAAAAATCTCTACAATTTGCTGCATCGCCACGTTGCTAGCGAATATCAAATTAGTGCGGCTCGGGCTTTAAAATAAGAGATAATAAATCCCGTGAGTATCGTATTTTGCGGCTTGTTCCATTACTTTTCTCCGAGTGAATCCACCGATCCTTCGGTTTTATCGCACGCGCAATTAAGCCGCGCATACAAATTGACCCAATTTCGGAACGAGGGACAAACCGGGCGAGCACTCACTGGCTTTAAAATACGACGAGATAACCACGCGGCGAAATTCAATCGGAAGGTCACAAGGCGGCTGTGCATTAAAGTCAGTGCCGAGAATCCTACGTACAAGGACGTGGATGGGGGCTACGTGAAGTTCATCGGGGACAGGTCGGCTTGAATCCGACGGGAGTTATAAATGGCAGACTGCCAGGAGGCGGCCGTGCAAACAAAGAGGACCGTGAATTATCATCGCTTACCTCGGATACAAAAGGCAAATTTTTCGGGGAGGTCGATCATCCCCAGCCAGATATCCAACGGTCGATCCTTCGCGAGATTGATCGGCCACCTCCGCACCTCGTAAATATAAGGCCATTTCTTTTCTTACTCGCGCCTGCACTCTTGAGATACGAATTTCCCGTAATCAGAGACGAGATGGTGGCTCGATCGAAAAATTCGGAACGTTGGGGAGGGCCGACCCATGACACGAGCTTAATTCACAAGCTTCTTGCGCTAATGCTCGTTAACCTCTTTCATTTCGACGAGTTGTCCCTCTCACCAGAATTGTCCCACTTACATAGTCGAAATGCAAATTCAACGAGTTGGCACGGGGATGCGAAGGACGGGAGGAAGTCCGTTGTACACTCGGCTGGGCGTTTCGATTAGCGATCGTCCGAGAGAAAATATAACACGAGGGTGGAGTAGCACTCGAGATATATCAAAGGTAGGAGTAGTGCGCGCACGCCCCACGTCGTCATCACGAGTATATCAATTGTTATAATTTAAAGTATTTTCATTAGCAAATATTTTCATTAACATCTGTTGAGCGATATTCAATGGGAGTAATGTTTATTTTTCTTTGTTTTTTGTTTCATTTTTTGTTTTCTTTTGCTTCTTGATCAGTTATTCTTCATTTTATTTTTCAATTACGTTCGGTTAAATGGCATGCCCCAATGTTTCCCAAAAATAATTATTAAATAACGTGAACACGAGGCCATAATATCACGTACACTTTGCAATCTCAATATTGAAAATTGAAGGTTAGCCACCCGGTAATTTTATTTACGGCAATTTATTTATGTTCCTCCTTTACAGCAAAGCCACAAATAATGAAAGAAAGCTATCAGCGATTATTACTAAATTATCGATGTTAACGAATAAATTAGAAATTTTGACGCGTTAGAAAATGTTGGTTGTAATTAATGACTATGAGAATGTGCGAAGGTTTTATCTGATTTCGAGAGGCAGAAATGCCATTGGGTGACACAATTTGAGAAACGCATACAATTATCTCGACGCATCCCACAATTACCAAAGTACGGAACAATGCGAAAGGTTGAAGTCACACAGTGCGCTAACAATGTACGCGTGTGCACATAGTTTAGTGCGCGAAAGTACGACAGGAGCAAAATAGAGCGGGAAAGCAATGTACATTAGTCGATGTATTAAAATATTTCGCTTATCTTGCAAACAAAATTTACGTCCTTTGATGTACGATCGTGATCAAACACTCGGGTGTAATGCCTAAACGCCCGAGTATTTATTATTATTTTATAAATTAGAGTATAAATCTATAAACGTAGTATATACTAAATAGAGTATTGTAAAAACTAAAAAATTTCTTTAACGGCTGGAAATTAATAATGAAAGAAATTAAAAATACTTTGCCATTTTGTTTAGCAGTCATTGACAAGTACACTAACAAATGTGTTTAAAATACCACGAGTTATTGGTTAGTAATTTTTGGTAATTCTGAATTCCATTGTTAATTAGTAGGGAGGGAGGGGGGTGTGGTGATTATTCGAGTTGCTTGTGTATTTTTCAGCTTGGCGAGCTTTTCCAGTTAAACACGAAGTAATGAGGATTACAATGCTGTTCACATAATTGGGGTCGTTGATATTTTGTTTAATAATAAACTATAAGTTTAATTATTAACATTGTGTGTCCGGACGAGAGTCCCGACTCAATATTCGATAATAAACTCAATATGCAGCGGTGATTCTACTCTTCAATTCAGTAAATTGTTATTAGTTGAATTTCTACAACGGTACTAATAATTTGGCGTACGTCTGCGTTTGCTAACATTTCACAGCATCTGCACCTCATTTTAGTATTAACAAATATACGATTTAAAGATAATCTCCATTGGCTTTGAATTCTCGTATTTTTTTTTATGTTTTTTTTTTTTTTTTTGTTTTGTTCGTTTTTTGTCACCTCCTCCTACCTACTCCGTCCGTTGGCTTAGCCACTAGAAGCTTTTGATGAATAAGTTTCGATAAGTGAGCCGGATGCATAATTATATCTTATAATCTCTTACTCTCTCTAAGGCCAAATTACCATCTCAATGTGAAATTGATTTATCTTAAGTTTCCATTTATGTCATTAATGTCGCTCGGATCGCCACGGTAATTGTAAGAAAATAGCCATCACGTCGAATAGATTAGCGTGTAAATTGCCTATTTCAATAAGCCCAAACATTTGCACACTGTCAAATGTACATGCCGCGCGCATGAGCATAATAAATTTCGTAGGAGCATAATACCGTAGATAAGGGCCATTCCCTTGTTTGCTCGCTTTTCATGCTTATGGCGACTGATAATAAATCCATCAAACAATTTTGTCAATGAAAATTTCGCGTACGCTTCGCTCGGCATTTCAGCCCCGATAATGTCGTATGAAGAATGTGCTCGCCTGTTGCAAATCGATTCGTCATCGACGTCCACTCTATCATTCTTTTTTTCATTATTATTTTTTTTTCTCTCTTTTATTTGTTCCTTTCTATTATTTTTTTATTTTTATTTTTATAACTTTTGTCCGACGATCCAGCGAGCGAACATGCAAAGCGAGAAACTTGCATATAAAAGAGGGTATATTCGTGCACGTTACGCCGACTCGCAAGTTCTTACTGGCCTGATTTTTTCCATAAAGCTCCCTGTAAATATGCATATATTTCTGTGCAAGACAAAGAGGGAGAGGGGGGAGGGGGCGTGCTCACTGGCAAGTAAAAAGATAAAGAAAATGAATAAATAATAATTGAATATATTGCAGAACTTTGAATTTTTCACTCGAGGATTGATCTCATATTATAAAACACTGCCCTAATTACTTTTTCAGTATTAATAATGTTAAATTAAGCGTAATTAAGATTTAATTTAATCTTTTTATACATATATGTGAAACTCAAAAGTACATGATCGTAGGTATATACTTTCGATAGGAATAAAATTAATTCAAATATGCTATTTCAGTTTACGTGTTTTTTTTTTTTTTTTTTTTTTTTTTTTTTTTTTTTTTTTTTTTTTTTGAAAATTATGAAAGAATAGGATCTTTGCAATAATTTCCTTTTAATCACATACATAGATTATACAGCGATTTGGTGTTTAATTATTAAGTAGAATATGTGATGTAAAACATATGAAATTCGAAATTTTATTGAAAAAAAAAAGTAATCATTTCCTCATTACGCTTCGTTCAATTTCTCATTTTCACTAAAATATAAATTTAATTTAAACACAAATCTTTTATAGCTTTTAAGGACAAAGTTATACCGCTTCTCTTAATAATCCCCCGAAATTCTAATTCTTCCATATGATATGGCAAAACTGAGAAACTACGTTCGTTCGCCATATATTCTTATTAAGCTCGCACAAAGAAGAGAAAAATTCCCATACGATACAACTCTTCCTTCGCACGTGAAACTTTATCAAAAATATTAACCGACAGTTATTTGGAATATCTGCCGCGTACAGATTGAATAGGCAGGCGCGCACACACACACACACACAAGCTCACGAGCCGCGATCTCCTTTACTTCTAGGGGGACGATTTAACCCACTTTCCATTATCGTCGGTCTCGGCCGAAATGAACCCGATGCGATGTTGGGCTTTTGTTAACGCTCGAGCATCAAACCCAGTTTCATTTTCATCTACGTCATTGGCGTAAGAGACTCGTGCCGATAGAACGGATGAGATGACGGAAAAATAAGAGCTTTCGACGAGTCGCGCACATTTATTCCTAATTTACGAAATTTTTTCGTTAATAATACGATACTCTCAGGATGAATACTTTTCATTAAAAAATATTGAGCCTCATGATTTCGCGCGTTTCGCAAATGTATATTTCCATGAATTGAAAAATCATTCTTTTTTTATTAGCATTTTTAAGGAAGCGAATGGATGGTACATTGTCGTCGCTGCGCGATAGATTATATTTTACTTGGATTTTGTGTTTCAATTATTATGATGATTATTTCTAGAGGAATATAAGTAAATTTTTAAGCACGCGATTAACATTAAAAAAAAAAAAAAAATAATAATAATAATAATTAAGCGATTATAATCGTGTTTGAATAAATGGTATTTCATTAGGACGCTAATTTATTAATATATTCACGTCAATCTATGCATATGTAAAATAATAAAGGTTTCACCGACTAATTAAATAAGAAAATCATATTCGTTGAAAAACCCATGTTAATTCGATTCCTTCCTCTTTAAATCTGATAATAATCCAGTAATATATCAGACTAGTCGTGTAGAGATTTGTATAAAGAAAAGTTTTAACAATTTATAAATCTTTTAAAAACTATTATTTTTAAAACTATATTTAAATATACTAAATTATGAATCGCATTGATCAGAAATTGAAAGAATCGGAATCAGCATCATCCCAAACATAATTAATTTTCATATCCGAAGTCTAAAATTTACACAATAATTAAATATAAAGATGTATATGTAACTTATGAAATATTTTTATAAATTTTGTTAAAAACTTATTATATACTCGGCAATACTTTGAAAGATGTATTAAAGTAAGTATTGACGTTTATTGTAACACAATTTGTTAATGTATTGAATTCAATAGGTAATATATGTAAAATAAACGATCATTTGATGTCTAAACGTATTTCAAATATAATAAGACTGAAATTAATTATTCATTAACATACAAAGGATCGAGTTAATCAGATGATTTGTATTTCTCTTAATTGACAAGCAAGGTATAGGTAATATTTCAATTAATCTTTAAATTAAATATTTTAGTATAAGTACTAAAGTTGAAAGATTTTTAAGTATATCATGGGAAGTATAGTTAAAATTAGAAAATTAAAGATGTTTTACATTAATTTATCTAGATATTCATATAAAAGAATAAAAATTAGATTGTTGTTTTTTTTTCTTCTCATAATTATTGTTAAACGAGAACCGTTTTCTCTTTTGAAAAACATAAGAATCTTTTTGTTTGTAAACGTGAATAAGAGAAAATGTACCTGGGAAAAGAGTATCTTCTTATCTTCACGGGAGAAATAACATTTTCATGAAATGTTAAAAGAGAATTTTTTCTTTTATGTAGACATTACGAGAGTTTAAGTAAGTTTTTCGTTTTAATATAATATGCGTAATTTTAAGACTTTGACATGGTTATGTTGATTTACGATATGCATATTAAATTCGAATCAATTATGTAGTTTTTAGTTAATTTAAACAACTTATTTATGATATAAATTTTATTTTAAAAAGTTTCCATTCATAAGCATATTGACAAAAAATGTTTAAAAAATTATTCAGTTTTTTTTTTAAAAACAATAGATCTTACAGAAGTAAACCAATTTGATGATGAAATGTAGATGTTCAATAAAATTTATTAAAATGCAATTCCGATGAATCGATAAATATAATGCTAACTTAGTTGAAATATTTATTATTATATGATAATGCACTTTTTTTTTGATAATACGAATTATTAATATTGACTGAACATACGATAAAAACCAAAACATACGATAAAAAAAAAGCGCAAATATAATTCGATAATGTTTTAACATATAAAGGCTTAATGTAAATGTGTTTATATTAAATTACCAGCCAACGCCATAATTACAATTTTAATGATAAAAATTTAGCTACCACATACCTTTTTAACTTCCGTTGACTGCATTATCACTGTATACGCGATTATCATATAATTTAACAAATCGAAGCTGCCCATACAATATTAATATTAAAATGTATTTTATAATAATAAGTTGGACAAACAATCCAATAATTATTACTTTGAACGCAAAGCGCGAATATAAGTAAACAAGCGCACGCTCGGAAGCTTTCGCGACGTTTTATCGACTAAGCCTTCTCAGCTTTGAGTTTCATCGAATCTGAAACACACACACACACACGCACGCACACGCACACACACGCACGCACACACACACACACACACACACACAATACATTTACATACCTCTGCAAAAAATTCTGTCATAAAATCGTCCGTCCCGCCCATGGTGACGGACACCTCGTCCGCCACATCGTCATCGTCTGACTGGGCCTGAAAAAAAAAACAAAGGAATAATTATTATTCGAATACGCACAATTGCACGACATAGACAGATGTTTCTAATTGTTCATAAATTGCTTTCGTAATAATAAAGAGACAAAGAAGGAGAGTGGGATATCTAATGAATGTAAAATATTAAGTGGAATTTGACGAATCTGCATTCAATGTTTCACAAGCTAACGCCAGATTTTGTAATAATAGCAGATATTGTTTTGTTAATGAAACACTCTCGTTTAAGGTATTGCCGTCGTTAGTATGATACATTTGCAAATAATATGAATTTTATTGTGTTTGAAGCTCTATCTCATTTTATAATCGAATTATGTTTCTTTATGTAAATTTATAAAGGGACTAACTAATGTTTGTTAGCCTACATGTATAGCTATGTGAAGTATTTTAATAGCAGAACTTTTATTATTATAAAGGTTTACTATAATACGCGAAGCTCAGTAATGTCTAATTATTATAATTTTTCATTTTTAAAAACAATATCTTTAAAGTATGGAGAAATTTTATACTTTCTATATCAACGTAAATATTAAAGAATTGTATAAAACTATACTGAAACATCAATTTGTTTAATAGGAATATGTGTTTTTATTTATGTCATTTTTATTCGATATTTTTCGTTTATTAATTTTATTTATTATTTCAAAATTATATAAATTTTTATCCCACATATATATAACAGTTTAAATACATTTTCATGTGAGTTTATTATAAGTTTATTTAAATTTCAAACATAATGAGAGCAAATTGATCAAATAAACAAATGGACATTTTTTCATAATTTTAATAATATAATAAAACTTAAAATATAGTGATAATGATAATTAACTTGATAAAAATGAAATAAAGTGACTTTTTATAACTAACGATAAAACTTTATTGTTTAGTTTGAGATTTAGTAAATGCACTTCCGTATTGTATTTTACCACTACCAGTTTTAGAAGTTCAATAATAATTGGTTCATTTATTTGGAAGCAGGCAAATATTTATTTATTGTTTATAAAGCTAGTATTTTAATAATTACGAACTAAATTACAAATCCATATTCATCATTTAAAATATTTATATTTTAATTTCTGTGCTAATAAACATTATTACTCTTCAAAATAATATTTGTAAAATGTAACAAAAGAATCACATAAAATTGTCTTTAGCAATATAATTAAAGAAATCTTATTTTTCTATGATTAATATTCTATCTAAAATATTATAATAATATTATGAAAAACATTATTTGCGATATTTAAGCAAATTTGATTCAAGCGAATCATACATTTTTAGACGAGCTATAAGCTTTTTATTTATGTACTAACTATGAAAAGTAATTAAATATAATATATCAGCATTTATGTTTCTTACTGTAAAACATTGCAGAATAATAAAGAATTTTAAATAATGTCAATATTCATTAGATTAAAAGCTTCGTGATTTTGTCATTGTGTTTTAAAATAATTCGAAAAAGGGCAAATAGCCATATTGGATTTCAATTGTTCCATTGCTTTTCGGATATTATGCTTCCTATTCTTATTATTTCTTATTTTAAATATTATGCTGTACGATTATCATGTAATTACAATTTTATCATACTAAAATTTGTATAGTCATTACGTTTTATCGCTTGTTCCATAATTTTTTTAATTTTTACCATAAATCGTTAATTTAATAATAATCAAAATGAATTTTAAGCTTTATATTTATTTATATTATACGTTTTCAATGTTAAATTGGCTAAAATTTCTATTAAATTGAAATGTCGTAGTTGGTGTTTGAGAGAAAAATCACGTTCGACTTCTATAATGTAGTCATAAAATCAAGGTCAGAAGCTATTTAAGAGTTAACAGACTTATTTAAAATAAAACTAAATTATTCTAAATAATGACTTAATTTATGGTTTTCATTTCTGCAAGATGAAATAAATTTATCTACATTGCGCATACGTTTTATGCTACGAAATATCGTTATTTTTTTTTTTTATATTTCAACCATATCTGTGTCGCGATTTCTCATAAATTTCACAGAAAAATACAATACTGCTTCGCCTATCTTCGGATTAAAATAACGTTTTCAGTATTTTCACCATATGCAGTTTAAATTAGGCATTACGGATATATTAGTAAACATTGTGACTTACATCGTTTCTTCAATAAATAATAATGACAATAATAAGGATTTGCTTTATTGCGAAGCTGTGGTGAACTAAGAGCACAATGTGGGTTAGTTTTTCGTTAAGCATAATATCTGACGATCGCAGTTTATTAAAAATGATCATCGAGGATCTACTTTGCTTCTTCCTCGATCAAACAGTATATCTATCTTAATAAAGATGGTCAAATCTTGAGTGCGAAATCGATCATGAAAGTCTTGTCGCACTAGTGCATTAAAGGCATTCTGCGTGAGAAGAATTTTTGTCGGGTCAAGGTCGCGAACCATAATACGGTTACGCAATTAATCGTGGAGAAAAGAAACCAAAGTCGCAAATTCATGTACAATATATAGCTGCTACTATGTATTACCGTTTAGGAATCTTATTTTCTCGTGCAGGATGCAACATTTAGTAAGACAAATATTGACAGCTTAAGGATATGACCGTACTTGTAAGATATTTCCGTCACTCTAGACAATAATAGGTAATCCAATGTGTCGTCATTTTCTTACGAAGACTCGAGAGTCTAGGAAAAACCAGTTGGATTTTTTAGTGAAATTTCGATCGATTTATGGTTTTAACTAGATAATGTTAGCTCGCTCGGACGATGATAAAATTTATTTTGTCAATGTATAGCGAAAAGTATAAAAAAAAGACGTAGATGTGTATGAGAATGTGAAGTGGATTTTTTGAAATT
>NW_011948439.1:1554313-1655120 GCF_000503995.2 Ceratosolen solmsi marchali
ATCATTGACATACGTAAAAAGCCTCAGCCTAGGGATATTGTTATCGGTAAGCTAACGCATACCTGGCCTACTTTTATCAATGTAACTGACAGCGACGTCGGTACGCCATCACACGATGCTAAATTCTTAATAAATCGCTAATTAAATTATCCATGATGAATGCTTCTGTCATTTTTATGCCCTTAAATCAGAAGAAGATAAGAATGTGCCAACAATGACGTTTATTAGCACCAAACTAATCAATGTTATAATGCAATCGTTTAATTCTTTAACAAGCAATTTGAACATTTCTAAGCTTATCCAGAATATAGAAATATTTATAAATACAAATATTTATTCGTGTACGTGTATATTAAATTCTTTTTATCGTACACTTAAAATAGTTGGCTCGATCATTTTTTAAGCCACTAAATATCTGCTTGGCCAATTATTATCTTATTTGATCAATTTTTTTTCCTTCGATTCATCTATATAGAAAATGTATATCGATCGTCTGTGGTGGTAGAAGACAGAACTAATTCCATTAAATTGCTCCACAAACTTAAAACTATCGAGGCTTAGACGCGTAAATATATTAATAATTAATTGAAAAATTGATTTGACAATTAGGAAGTATTTACCTCGAGCAAGCACGACTATCGGATCGGTAAAATTACAATTCTTTTAGCCGCCAACAGCATGACGATATCGACCGCTTTCTAATATCCATACATTTTTACCAAAAACGCCATTTTCAAAGTCAAACTTAAGATTAAATCTTTCACTTCAAGCCTTTCAAGACTTTATCGACATTGTCCTTTATCGATATTGCACGTCTAGAAGAGCCCCCTCGCCGCATGCCCAAGACGCCGGATTTACTCTTCGCCCCAATGCCAAAAGTAGCAAGTGTCATTTGAAATGACAATCAACATCGTCGTGCCTAGTCATTTCCCCTAATGAGAATAAAAACTCGTCTCGCTGTCGGTAAAAAGTTCGGGAAATCGTATCCGCGATCAATCGTAGACGCGATATTAAAGCTTCGTAAGCTTCGATCCGCGCACGTTTTCAAATAAATCATAATCGACAAACGGCAATTGCCGTTAAATGGATCCATCTCGTAAATAGGAACGGCGAGGCCAAGGAACCACGACATACTGAAAAAGTACGACGAAATAAAGCAGCGGCCGGGGCAAAAGACTCGAGCTCCTCCATCATCCGTCGCCTCGTCAAGAGATGCTGGCGATTGATTTCATTGTCTACGTATGGCCGTGGGGGACGTCGTCGCCGTCGTCTTCGTTGACGGAACACGAGTGATCGGGTGACTCGTGGCCCCTCGCGCTGACATCGGCCCGAACACCTGTCGTACGCTACCGGCTACGCTACGACGACCGGCGCGACGTTCACCGGGCCCTGGTCTGGCTGGTGTCCGCGAGTCTGCACCCTCCCCCCTACCATTTCGCACCCCCCCCTCTCGTGGAACCTAGCAGACTTGCTCGGGCAACTAGGGGGAAAAAAAAAACAACAAACAAACAAGTAGACGAGCCAGGCTGAGACGTTACGTAATGCGGGGCCGAAGAGATCCACGAGAAGTTGGCCCTGAGGAAGACGAGGAGTACTACTAACGATGTCAGCGGGGCGCGAACGGGGGAAGAACGAAGAAGACGGGAGCAGAGAAGGGAGAAGGGTCGAGTGACGAGGCTTGGTTATCAAAATGGTATATTGAGAAAATCGAGCGGGAGCTGGACGTTTGGGTATTGGCTATCGTTCCCCGACGATGACGCTTTAACTTGAGAATGCGCGTGTTTTTGACAGTGCACTCTTGGATAATGTCGCGCTTCGTCGCACACATGTGCACAAGCACGCACGCACGCACGCACGCACGCACGCACGCATGCACGCAGGTAGAGCTCTCTCACTCTCACTCTCTCTTTTTCTCTGTCTGTCTGTCTGTCTGTCTGTCTGTCTGACTCTCTCTCTCTCTCTCTCTCTCTCTCTCTCTCATACTCAGTCTCTTTCAATCTCTCTCTTTCTCTCTCTCTCTTTTTTTGTGGTTGGAGCCAAGTCGGTCACGGCGATGGAAACGTGCTTCGGCGGCGGCAGCAGCAGCCGCCTCCCATAACCGTTCCACCGTAGGTGCCGATGTGAGGAAGTGCCAAGGTGCCAACCCGAGGAGACGACACGTCGACGATGAGGACCAGGGTAAACGTAGGGGAAAAGAGCCGAGGAGGAAGGGCGAGCGAGCGAGCGAGCGAGCGAGCTCGACATAGCACCGAGTGCCACGGTGTCCGTCGGTTCACCATTGCCGCGGAAGCGGCCAAGCGGGCGCTAAGTAATCGAGACTCACCGCGACGAGGGCTGCTAATCTATCCTTAGTCATGGCGAGTGTCGACGAGGAGCTGCTGCTCTGCTGCTACTCCGAGAGTCGGCGTTCGTGCGGAGCCTGGCGCTCAGCGGCTAATCCCATTCACCGTTTTATCCATGCACAGGGGGAACGAGTCGTACCGCGGTCACTAAAAACTAAAGGAAACGGACACACTACACGGCGCGAGAGCGAGACACGATCGTAAAATCGATACGGCTCGCGGACTCGCCTCTGCTCTCTCTGCAGTGCTGTACTCGGCGGCGAGCGCATGCGCCGCTGACGTCAACATTCGGAACACCCCCGTACGAAAGGCGACGGCGAGGTTGGGCCAAAGCGCGCGCGCATCACCGTCGCCGCCGTCGTCACCACCGCCGTCGCCACTGCCGTCGCCACCGCTGCCGCCGATACCGCCACCACCGCTGCCGCCGATACCGCCACCACCGCCACCGCCGCCAATACCGCCAATGCCGCCGATGCCACCGATGCCGCCGATACCGCCGATACCGCCGATACCGCCGATACCGCTGATACGGCCGATACCGCCGTCGAAGCTACTGCTGCCATCGTCGTCGCCGTCACTATTGCCGATCCCGCCATAGCCGCCGTCCTCCCCATTCTCATTATAATCGAAATTTACTCTCGTTGCGAACGTGATTAGATTCATTAGCTGTTCGCTAGTCTTTTTCCCTACTGCCCGGGGCTCCCTGAACGACATGTCACCTAGAGCAGGCCTAACGGCAGTAGCGCCTCCTCTCTTAATCATTATAATAATCCATTGCATTGACACTTTGCGAAGCCGATTGGCGAAGATGGGCTTCCACCCCTCCTCCATCATCACCCGGTAAAGAACTTTTCCAATGGCGAATCCACGTGCCCGGAAAATCTAGAGCCAACGCACCGGGGCAGAAAATTTGAATTAAGCGCCCAAATAAGGATCGGCCCCCTGCATAACGCCACTGTTGCCCGTTTTCGTACGGCCCTATTGCCGCAAGCGACAGATGTCGCTACTCTATTTTCCACATTACGGCTTTCTTGCTAATAAAGTGGCTATTATTTAATAAAAGTCGACGTTCTGCTGGAAAAAGACGATTTTTTTACGCATCAGGGTACTAAAGAAGCTCGCAAAAGTCGAGTAAAAGTGGGTTGTATAAAGCGGATTCAGTCGGCACTCGAGCCGCTCAGGGCCGCTAGCCGTTCGGGGAACGCCATTGTGAACCTAAACGACTGTGCCGAACGTGACTTGTTACGTCCATTTTCACGTGCCACGCCGCTTCCCGCGAAATTTTCATCGCAGCCGGCAAGTAAAATTCGCCGTACTTTCGCACTTTTCGCGCGATTACCAATACGTAAGTTGTATTTAAGGAGCTGGTCGAGGCCGACCGTTGAGCACCGATTTTCGTGTCTTGTCTTTTGACGGTTAGCGCGCTCTTACAACCGTCCGTCGGCGCCATTCTTTGTATCACATCACGTCGGCCTATGTGAGTCTAGCCGCTCTTTTGCCGTTGCATGAGGCCTCTCGGACAACCGTCGTGATTAAGCGCAATAGGACCTGCTCGTCGTCGTTTCGTGTACCCCGACGTCTCATCCACTAGCTTTTGTCGAGGTAGAGCTCACGTCGTCCGTTCCATCGCGCCACGATTTATTTATTACTATATAAAGGAGCGGCGGATGAACGTTTTTGCGATCACGTACTCGACGCGTGATTTACAAATGTAAAATTTTTTTTATATATCCGACATTAATATTAATATTGCTGTGCGTAAGTTTAGCTTGTACTTTCTCCAACCATTTCCCACGTTTTTGCCAATAGTTTAGCTTGAAAACGTGCATTATAACGAGTCATTTATTCGTAGATATTTTGTGATTTTGTGATTACTTGACGAAACATTAATGCGTTGCAAGTAATCGTGTTCTCCCTGAAGTTGGTACGTTAACCTATAAAACTCTCGTTTTATCATTTTAGATTTCTAATCGGTCTACCTTTGAGCAAAGTGTGCCAATAATTTTTGGAATATGTCACAAGAGAGTGATATTCCAACCTTCAAGTGCGTACTCGTTGGCGATGGCGGTACCGGAAAAACCACTTTCGTTAAGCGTCACTTAACTGGAGAATTTGAAAAGAAATACGTAGCGACATTGGGAGTTGAAGTACATCCCCTCATTTTCCATACAAATCGAGGTCCCATCAGATTTAATGTCTGGGATACAGCTGGTCAAGAGAAATTTGGTGGCCTACGAGACGGTTACTATATCCAAGGCCAGTGTGCGATAATTATGTTTGATGTTACGTCTAGGGTGACGTACAAGAATGTTCCTAATTGGCACAGAGATTTAGTTAGAGTCTGTGAAAATATACCAATTGTTCTGTGTGGTAATAAAGTTGATATCAAGGATAGGAAAGTCAAAGCAAAGAGCATCGTATTCCACAGAAAGAAAAATCTCCAGGTAAATCAGTTGAGATAACCGAATTATATCCTTAATGATTTATTATATTATCGTACATAGAGTCTAAAATCAATATTCTAAGCTTTTGATTCTAACGATACGTGAAAGGCTCTGTATGATCGATAATAATTTATATTGTTTTGCTAATCGTTGCAGTATTATGATATCAGTGCAAAGAGTAACTATAACTTTGAAAAGCCCTTCCTCTGGCTTGCACGTAAGCTTATTGGAGATCCCAATCTGGAGTTTGTTGCTATGCCAGCTCTTCTTCCACCAGAGGTAACAATGGACCCGCAATGGCAACTACAAATTGAAAAGGATCTCAAAGAGGCACAAGAAACGGCACTTCCCGAGGATGACGAAGACCTATAGTCATTTATAAAATCGAGGCAGGGCCTATCACACGAACATGCGTTATTTATATAAGACAACGCGTTATTGTCTCTGATCTGGTTGAAGTTTTTTTTTTTTTTGCAAAACTATAAATTACAAAAAATTGACATCAGAAAATATAAAATTTGTGCTCAAATATTCACAATATATGTTTTACTTTTGATAAACAATTGCCGATATTTTAGCAAATCTGAATTTAACAAATATATACACTTTCATTGAATAATTTACATATTGAAAATTTATTATCAAGGATATATTTTAAAAGTTACAGCATTTTTCAGTAACCTTTTTAATTGATTGAAATTAATTTTCATTCAAAACTGACTGCTGATATAAAGTAAATATCAAATAATGTTCATTTAAATTAAAATCTTTACAATAGAATAATGAATTGAATTTATTAATGCGAATATTGTATGCCAATTAAAAAGTTAGCTTTAATATGTGATATTCACATTATTAAATTATATTAATTTATATATTTTATTGTATTTGATTTAAACGGTAATTGGTATTTTATTAATATTGGTAGTAAACTCTTCCGTGCTAGTGTTTTTGTTATATGTAAACAGACCATCTTTAACTATTCAATGCAGTTCACGGTATGTTGCGCCTGATTGTGTCAGATCATGAACAGTTTACTATTTTTATAAGCATTAGTGAATTGTATGACTTGTCTTACTTTAAATTATAAAATAGAAACCTTTTGTACAACAGCCTTGTTTCTTACAAAAATTATTGATACAAGTTGTTTCGAGTTTATCTCATTAAAGGTAAATAAATAATCATGAGGTGCGTATGTGTGTGAATATTAGAATTTCTATGTCATGTGTTAACTTGAATTTTATTTCAAAGAATGTAAGATCGTAGTGACTGAGACGAGTATATCGAAATAATTTTGTTTTCGTCATGGATGAGTTTGATTGAAAGAATACCTTGAACAGATTGTAATATCGTCTGAATTCAATAAATAAGAAACAAAGCTATTTGTTCTCTTACATAACCTATTCATAATAAATAAGGTATGTATTTAATTAAAACTTAAAAGTAATCTTTTAAAATACTATTTTTAATTCGTTATTTCAATTAATAATTAACATCGGTCATTGATAATACATGTACACTGTGATATAAAAAAAATTGAAAGTATTTGTTTTTCAAAGCCATTATCGTGTATGATATTAAATCCTTTGTTAAATTTGCTTATTTAAATTGTCTTAAATTAAACATTTTTATTGTTCATAATATAATTCAACTATTTCTTTACTTTTCGTTTATGATAACAAAGATATGATGTAAAAAAATTTTTTTTTCAATCTATAAAGCTTATTTTCTAATATGTAATGTAGCTAAACTAATTAGTATAAACGGATATTTTTATGAACAATTTTTTATTTATGCCTTTGACCTTTGTCTTTTCTTTTCCAATTTCTCTATTCCCTTTTTGCCTGCATAAAGTATTTGTCGGTCTGTTTGATGTAGATTAGGAAGATGATTAATTATAACACCAGTGCCAACTGTGGTAGCACCATCTCTTAATGTGAATCGCTGACCTTTCTCGAACACCATTTGTTTATAAAGCTTAAGTGTTATTCTGAAAAACAAATGAATTTTTAATTAAAATTCTGTATCTTAATTTCATTTAATTTAAGCTTTGAGATATTTAAAACAAATTATATAATCTAAAAATGAACAAAATAGAATATTTGAATTATATTACTTTCTATTATTCTTTAAAAATGTTTGAATAAAAAACAACAAAACGAATACAAATATGAAAAATTAAACGACTATTCTAAATTCTTATTATAATCAATATAATCTTACTTATCATCGTCACCAGGCATAATAATTTTTTTTTCTGCTATATTAACTTGGGCTGGGCAATCCCATGTTTTACTATATATTTGTAATTGCGAAAGATCTACAATCGGTTTTGTTCTTCCACCTTCCTCTTTGGTTAAAATGTATACTTGAGCTTCAACATGATCGTGAGGCTTTACCGATCCAGGTTTACATAAAAACATTCCTCTTTTAATATCAGTTCTTTTTATTCCTTTAATTAAAGCGCCAAGTTGATCACCAGCTTCAGCAAATTCTAATATTTTGTGATACATTTCGATACCAGTTATAACACTTTTCATAGTTTTATCGTACCCTACAAATTCACAGTCCATGCCTTTTGTAATTTTGCCACGTTCTAATCGACCACTTACAACGGTACCTCTACCAGTGATTGAATAAATACTTTCTATTGGTAATAAGAAAGATTTTTCATAGTCTCTAACTGGAACTGGTATGTAACTATCAATAGCGTCTAGTAATTTTGTAATAGATTCACTTCCTACTTCGGGCTTTTTTCCTTCTAAAGCACAAAGTGCACTGCCTTTCACAACTGGAACTGTATCTCCCTTCAAGCCCATTTCGTTCAAAAGTTCTCTTATTTCCATCTCTACAAGTTCCACCATTTCCTCATCGGCTGCGTCAACCTATACGAAATATAAGTATTGATTTATAGGAAAGATAAAAGTATTGGTTTTTTGACATTATTTCTTGGTAAGTCTATGAAATAAAATTTTACTGCTTAATGTAAGAAATGTAAAAAGAAAAAAGCCTCCATTTATTTAAAATTTTTTTTTTAGCATTCATTTGATGAATTTAGCACCCATGTAATATTACTAAACCATAGGGGTATAGAAATTAATAAAATATTTACTACCTTATTAATGTAAACAACAATGTTTTCGACACCAATTTGTTTAGCAAGAATTAGATGTTCCTTGGTTTGTGGCATAGCACCGTCGGTAGCTGCAACAACTAATATAGCACCATCCATTTGTGCTGTTCCAGTAATCATATTTTTAATATAATCTGCATGGCCAGGACAATCGATGTGACTGTAATGTCTGTTTGATGTTTCATATTCAATATGGGCAATATTAATTGTGATGCCACGAGCCTTTTCTTGTGGAGCATTATCGATTTCATTGTAAGCTTTAGCCGTTGCCATTTGAATCTCTGACAACACTGTCGACGCATATGACAATTAATGTCAACTAATAAGAATATACTTAAGCTATTGCATTATTAAATATAATCGAACCTTTTGTTATGGCTGCTGTTAACGTAGTTTTTCCATGATCAACATGGCCAATAGTTCCTACATTGATGTGAGGCTTAGATCGCGAATATACAACCTTTTCGGCATAATATCTTTGAAGGACGATAGAGGGTAAATAGAGTTGTTTGCCTAATGCGTTGCGATGCTGCAACAATAATAAATTTCTTATGCCAATCATTCAGCAGTTGTATATAAATGCAATAAAAGGACAACTTTATGTTGCTATCATATTGTGATTATATATGGACTTGGCTACAACCATGAAAATTAAATTAGCAATACTGTAATACTCACGCATAAAGTGAACCGTCTAGAGAAAACAGCTTGTTGTCCACTTTGCCGTAGTACTACAATTAAATTAAAATAATTAATTAATTAATAATATAAATGAATAATTTATCGATCGTAAAATGGTCCATTAGATTTGGTTAGGTTCTATAATCTAGCTCTAAGTATTATACGCATTTATATATTAGATTATCTTTACTCATGCATTAGAACATTATCATGAGAAAATATTTTGTTATTTATTAATAAATCCATCTTACCGGGATAAAAAATGGATTTAGCAGAAACTAAAGCCATGTTTTCTAACCAAATTTCTATTCCAATTCTACTGAAATTCCAATTAGTCCAGAACCGAATAAACCGATATAAGAATTTGAGACAGTAGAGACAGTAGACTAGTACTGTATTTTTCACAGCACCAATGTTCCCAGTATTATATAACTAATTTAACGATAAATTAAAATTATTTAAATATTATTTCTCACTACACGGTCATTTTAAAATTTAAGATTCCAATTAACGTTCTGTTAAACAGTGAAAATAATGACTCGTCCCCATAAAATAAAGAAAATATTTAAGTAACTTGTTTCTTTTTGTTTCAAAACTACCAACTTCGGTATCAAGTAAAATACCTGTCGTCAAAAATCGACTCGATGTATTCTCTAAATTTTATATGAATTTCAAAAGTAAGTATATCCAAATTACAATTTTTTCTTCTCTTAAATGTCGAATCCTTTATTATTATTATTAATAATAATAATAATAATAATAATAATAAAGAGAAGAAAAAATTGTAATTTGGATATACTAGGACGATTAATCAATTAAAATATTAGTTTCTTTTATTTGCAAGTCCCCCCTCAAGACTGAAAGCAGTGTTATTGTATCATTAACCATCATTTAAGAAATACAATAATTCCCATTAACGCTGTCATTACATGGAAATTGGTGCTTAATCATTGAATTGGAAATAGAATATTCGTTATTATAAAATCAATGAGTACATTGTTGCAATTGGCAGTTATACAGAGCTTATAATAATTTACTCATACGCAATTAAGATTCTCAATATCATATCGACATAAACTAGATAGAACTACATAGAATAGCGTGCGGGAGAGGATTAAAAATAATATACCATCAGTCAAATCATACAAGAATAATTAACGATAAAGTCCCCCCACCCGCCGCCCAGCCCAGCGTTCCCATCTTTATTTCTTATTCTTCATCTTTGATATTTTATATAATGCTCGGTTTTGTGCAAAATCTCGAGGATCCTCTCTAACGCTCCTCCATGGCGATTGGTCGCTTCCCAATTCTTCTCTGCTTCTTCATCGCTGTGTTTCTATCGTGCAATGGAGATTACCCGAAGGAGGAAGCACGTGGTACTTGATGTCCGACGCTTCCCCCCCCCCCCCCTCCCCATCCCCAATCCCACCATATTCCCATATTTAGGCGAGTACCACAATTCCGTAAGGGCATTTATTTTATCTTGCGTTTCGTTTATTAGTAATACAATATTTTTTTTATAAGGATAAGATAAACTTTTGAACGCGGTGGTGGTTCGGGCATTTTCTCGAGCTTAGTCAACAACCGCTGCATGTTTGCACAATGATTAAATAATCAACGTAGATAAAATTAATAAACATATTACTTTTTTTGTATTCGATGAACGAGCAGAGAAAGGCGTCATTTATATAATTTGCATACGTATATTATACATGTATTGATAGATGATAATGTTTTGTTTCTTTATTAGATGAAAATTGAAATGTGTGATGATTAAAAATTTACGATAATCTTGCGTATTGCGTATTTAAATTTTACATTGGAGCCGATACTTTTAAAAACACATATTTTAATTGTAATTTTAATAATAAAAAATTGCGGTATTTTATCATACATTAAGTATGTAAGGAACATTCTTCAACGTAATATAACCGTCAAACGGTTATAAACTTTTTGTACTTTAGACGGCGTATCGAATAATTAACAAGTGCCAATGCTACACTCCTATCACCTGTCTGTCATCATATCTATCGATCCTTACCTAATAATAGAGAAATAGTTTGCTTTATGTCATATCGAGCCGGCCATTGAGAGGCAAAAGTCTTCGACATCGAAAGCACGTGTCTCTAGAGGTATTCTACTATCTCAAATCTCCACGCTGTTTACTTTCTCACTTAGGTTTGTACCTCCCGCCGCGACATCATCGCTGGAATCACGAGAAAGTCTTGCAGGTCCCACCGAATAAAAGGAAGGCGCATAAGAGGTATAGAGATCGATTTTTGCAGATCGTATAGATCGTCGAATTTCGTGTTTAGCATCATGGTTTTGTCCTTCTTTCTCGTGCGCGGCCTCTCGTCACAACCCTTGACCGCAGTCGTCTCAGTGCTCTCAAGGACGTTCCACACACTGGAAGTAATTGCAATAATACGGATTAACTGGATATTAAATTAAACGTATTTTCGTGCTTGCCTTATATATATTATATAGATGCAAAAGCGTCGGGGCATATGGAAATAAAGTGTAGATTCGCCTTGCGAGCCACACGTGACTGCTTATTGTTAAAAAATTAATTATTGATGTAATACGAGTATGTACACGAATTTTCAAATAAGTAGTGGTAGCATTGTTTCTCTTTAACGTGTGATACTCTTTAAATAGTATATAAGCGCTATTTAATTCTATATATTGACATTTTGTACATTCGCATAAGAGGGCAGAAGATCATTTTTCTTTTACGCTCTTCTCGGATGAAAGACAATTTGGCCCGAACACATGAGTTAACCAAAGCGTCGATAAGAATCAACCAAATGCCAATATAATATCACCGAGAAAAGTTTTCATAGTTACACAATGATATAAAGGTATTGATACAAGATTTTGTAAAAAGGAAGAAAGAAAGAAAGAAAGAAAGAAAGAACGAAGAACTGTGGCAAGAATAGTGGCCTTTAAATATATATATATATATAATAGATAATTAAAAATTATTATTAAGTAAAAATTTAACATATAACGTTAAGATTTCACATGGAAATTCAATAAATAAATTCAATAAGTTTTATAAAATTAGATAAAAATGTATAAACTTAAAAAAATAAAAAATGTCTTTTAATATTAATACAGTACAGAATAAAGGAAAAGAATTAATAATGTAATTAGTTATTTTAATTAATAATAATGTAGTTGGTGACTTTTAGCTTCGCATTTTATAAATGATAATTATGTTTTTATAAAGTATTTTAGTGATTATTACGTAAGTAAATTATCAGTATGTAAAAATCATTATGATCTTGCATATCGTTATTTTCAATAATATAATAATATAACGCGGATATTATAATTTATTATGTAAAAAAATTTATTTAAATCTCACTGTGTTTATAACTAAAAAAACGTTCTTCGTTTTTGCTTATCGTTCAAATGTACATAATGTCTAATTAATAATAACGTATATAAATATATAAATAGAGCTTACACGCTATTACTGCTTAAAATTAAAAATAATTTTAAAAAATAAAGCTGCCGAAAGAATATTAAAGAAAAAATTTATAGCGATAGAAAGGGAGAAAAGACGCTTATAAGCTAATTATCAAGATTCATACATAAATTCGCATAGTGGCAATAAAACATTGAAAAGTATATATAGACTTTGAAATTGGCCCTCGAATGTTCGTTTCCTTCCTCTCTCTCTCTCTCTCTCTCTCTCTCTCTCTCTCTCACACACACACACACACTCTCTCTGTTGTAAGATCTTAGGTAGAAGTACGTGCCAAGCAGCCAGTGTATCTCGTCCGTCCACAAACTTAACGGTTACTCAAACGTCATTCAATACCCCGCTATTGCAGTTGAGTGCGTATGCGTGTAAAATAATACACGAGCGCAGTAACTAGCGTAGGCACATTTTCAATGAAAAAGAGGCTGAAGAAAAAAGGGAAAAAGACCGAGGACGAGGAACAGCTCGGTAATGCGAAATAAGTAGCAAATGAAAAGTAAGGCAACATCATACACATGTGCTTCGGTACATTGTATTCAATTGTTGAGTCGGTATTTCGGTCTCAGCTGCTTCACTGCAATGCAAACGACAGTGGCAGCAGCAAATCATTCCGAGTTGCGTTGCCGATGCACAGCACCGTTCGCCAAACTGCATTATCTACCTTTAATTTGCGCTTCTCATCGTTAAGTGTTTGCTCATCACGCGCTACGAAAATCTTCTCCCTAATCGTCCCGTTGTTGGCCTTAGCTCTCGCGCACACCGATTGCAATGACGACGATATCCATCTTACCGAGTAGCAATTTAGGTTGAGATAATGATTTCGCTCGGGTTTCAAGGGAAACAAAATGAAGAGAAAAAAAAACGACAAAAAAGAAGAAGATGAAGAAAAAAATGGCCGGAGTTGAGTGGATACGTCGTTCGGAGAGACTTTTGTTTCCCGTGCTGTTAAGTAAAGCGCCAAGCTCTATTGTCGAGTAAATAAATATGTTTGGCGAGTTCCGGACAATGTCAAGAACGTCAAAAGCAGGTTACAATTTGCGAACTCCCTGCGCTTTCCGACGCTTTCTCGAGGAATCCAAAGGATTTTCTTGCCAGTTGTGCCATTGTGATCGTGAATCTTACAGCTACGTTCCTCGCAATTACCACGAAGTAATTGAAATTATAACATTACATGAGTTACCGGTGCCGCATAAATACAGCCTCCATATAATTGTACGTACATTGAGATAAGGGAACAGGTGTTTTCCACATATCATGCGTAGGGCCTTTCATGGGAAAATATTATCGAACGTTTTATGCTCGATAAAAGCTTGAAGGAATAATGTCTGGCTTGTTTGATTGGAGCCTGAGAAAGGAAGGGGACGGAAAATGTTGCATAACCTATTTTATTTTATATTGGTAAGGTAATAAATTTGAATCGAGGCATATATTGTCTGCGAGTGTATTGTACTATTGTCTGTTCATATTAATAAAATGGAGCTACCGTTTAACGGTCTTTTACTCTTTTACGCTTTATGTTAGTAGTTCTGACAGGCATATACGTACGTACGTATGCCAATAACCCTCGCGTACATGTATATGTATATATATATATATATATATGTATGTATATACGGGTATCTTACGAGAAGTCATTAGTAGCCAAATTGGGAAGTAGTTTGGCTAGGTGTGCCGAGTGGCTGCTGCGTTAGAGTGGAATGTTACTACGAAGTAAAATCGTTTGATCTCGCATCCGCGTATAATTATGAGAGCTCGAGTAAAGTCATATCAATAATCCTTTTTTATGCTCCCATTCTAGGTCAGCTCAAAGAGGTTGGATGAATGATCGTTCAAGTGTAAGGATGATTTATCTATTAGAGATAAGGAATCACTGATGATCCTATCGCGAAGATTTCTCATCACCGGATATCACGCTTGTGAACTCGAACATTGGCGATTTTTTTTTTTTTTTTTTTTTTTTTTTTTTTTTTAAAAATATTTATTAACGACTTTCCCGAATTAATAACAAAAGTCCGATATTAACTTTTCCATTTAAACGCTTAGTTCTTACTGACGTAGAATTAAATTTGTTTGAACTTTTTTACAGTTCATTTCTAACGGCTGCCCGTTGCTCCTTCTTATGGAATATTTATAATCTTCATAAGAAACATTAACGTTCGCGTGTCTTTTAAATGGCAAAGACTTGAAACAGCCGGAATTTTCATCGATGTTATCTTAACGAACTGATTCTTCAGCACTTCGGTAATTGTCAATTTTGATAATAGTCAGCAATCTATGGGAAAAACCGTGACCGACCAAGCGCTTAAGATCAATAACAGTAATAAATAAGAGGCGACGCAGTAAAAAATGCATAACTATTACGAATGCCATCCGGGATTTTCTCGAAGGAGCACCAAAACGTAGCTCGTAAAGATTCGTGCCGCACGTCGCTAGTACTGTAAGGATAAGGAATTGTGAATTAAAAAGAAGTGGATATGGTAAAGAAAGAGCTAGCTATACGTCTCTACTACCATAATTAAGTGTATTAAAATGAATAGTGCACTTGAAAATGAGCGAACGAGAGATAGAGAGATAGGGATAGTGAGAGTGAGAGTGAGAGAGAGAGAGAGAGAGAGAGAGAGAGAGAGATGGAGAAGCTCTTACTACCTCTTCCTCCTTCTATCTTTGTCGAGTTATTATTGCGATCGGCAACTGTAACGCAATGCTCGTCGGATTATCGGCAGCGATATCCGACGAAAAGCGGGCATGCCAAGAGGAGCTACTAAGAAGGAAGAGACACGGCGGGAGAGGAGGGGGGGGGAGGTAGTTGGGAACGGTATATCGGTAAATCGTTATTCGTCGGAGTAACGAAGATGTCGCGTGCGACTGACGCTCAAATGGCAAGCGCGAACCCGCGAATCGTGATAAATACCGCCCGGCCGAGGGATATTCCGCGTGCGGAACGACGCGGCCACGCGAACTTCCAAGCGAGATAACAATGCGCTAATCCCTCGACGGCCGCCGTTTCTTCACTCGTCCGCACACTCCCGTGTTTAATCCAACTGTTCAGCGATTATTTTTTAATATGCCTAGCTCCCACTCCTCGCCAGCATACGCGCGGCGAACGCGTTTCCTTTCCCTCCCATAATCATGTATGCAGATTAATAAGTTATAAATAGTAAGCGAATGGTTTGATGGTCGAACATGTTTTTTCGCTTTGGCGTTTACATTTATATATTGGATATCCGTGGGGTGCCGTGATGCGTGACGCGAGTGCGCGACATCCCGTTCGAATGCTCAATTGTAGCGCAATTTCCGTTTACACGAGAGACGCGAGCTTATGCACGCGACCTTATTCGCATTTGCGTTGTGTTTTTCGAAATAATCTTCATGGGATAAAAGATCTTTGTGCCGACGTTCTTGCCGATCTTTCAGCAGTGATGAGCACGCATGCGCATATCGATAGACATGTAATCATCTAAATCACACTATCGTTGAATTTTTATTTTTCACACGTAAAATGAAATATAATTAATTTTTCACCATATAATTTTTTCTTTTTTTTTTTTTTTTTAAATTTCTTCTCTCTTTTCGTGAATTCTTATATGGATTTCCGTAGGAGATATCTTTCATTAATCGAAGGCATTAGATTCAAAATGTAAAATCCGTGAGTATTAATTTTATTGTTGCAATAATATGCACTTGTCTCGTGTAAATCAAAGTAATGCCAAATATCAAAGTAATAAAAAAAAATAAAGTAGAAAGAACTTGGATACGTTCATAAAAAAAAAAAAAAAAAAAAAAAATTATATGGTGAAAAATTAATTATATTTCATTTTACGTGTGAAAAATAAAAATTCAACGATAGTGTGATTTAGATGATTACATGTCTATCGATATGCGCATGCGTGCTCATCACTGCTTCAATTAGCATCAATTAAGCGCAAAAAAGATAATTATTATATTAAAAATAGAATTCATTTCATCGGTCGTATTTTAACTCGTACATCTCAATTGAATTTTTTAATCTACGTGTTTAATACATGTTTATTCAAATATACTTCAAGCAATTTAATTCCGATGGAATAATATGGAATATGTAATTGAAAATTAATATACTGATTAATTTGAGATAATGAATAACATTCTGCTAAACCGTTTAAGAGAATATTAAAACGCGTAGAAAAAAAAAAATTGGAATATCTGTTTTATATTACATTCATCTACTACGTTTCTACACTTGGCATAATCATACAATAAATTTTTTTGTCGTATAAGATGCCAATCTCGTCTTTTGACATCGTTACATATTTATTTTGAGATGAATTTTCTAATCTTCTAATGTTGTATAAAATTGAAGACGTATCGATTTATCAAATCACATGTACTTCCGTTTTTTTTTTTTTTTTTTTTTTTTTCTAGATAAAATCAATATTTATCGAGCTTTTCATATATTCCGAGACGCCAATTACGATCATTCGTTATCTTTCATTAGAAAGCTTAAAAATCTTTTAAGTTTATATAACTGTAGATAAAAACATTAATGAGATATATCTCATGAGCAATGACCTTCAATTAATGTGAAATGTATTTATATTTTCTCAAAAATACTCAAAATACGTTAATTTTGCCATAAAGCATGTTCAAATATTTGAAGATCTTGTAATAATATAATATAAGGCATTTAATATAATAAATTGACCTTATTGATACAAATACATTTAATTCGTGAAATTTTCAAAACTTAGGTACAATATGCCGTCTTTGATTATGAAAGATATATTATTTAAACGATTAGCCCTATTATTTGAAATATGATCATTTATGTTCCTGTCACATAAATTAAAATTGTACATTATTTTGGTAGAAAATTGAAAGAGCGGATCGTCCTGCATAAATCAAAATCTTTGTAAAAATAAATGAATAGTATGTTTGTGAAATTTTTCTCGCAGATATCACTTTATTGATAGAGACGCAGAACTATTATTCAAATGTGCCATTATTTTCATATTTCGTTTTGATAAGAATAAATATATCGCGTACGGTACTATGGATGTTATGGTTGTAATGTAATCAATCATTCATCATTGTCGGGATAGGGAGTCTTTTATATCAGTTATTATTTTCCATTTTAACCTTCACTATTTTAAATATTCATTTTAATCGATCGAACCCTAATTAAGGTTCCTAAGTTAGTTCCTTCGTATATTATATATTTTTATAAATTGTTATCTTTTTTTTTTTTTTTTTTTTTTTTTTTTTTTTTTTTTTTATTTTTTTTTTATTTTTTGTTATCGATTTTCTATATATTTTTAGTAAATGTCTTAATTCTTTTTATATAAATGCAAAATCTACGTCATAGTTTGTAAATATCCTAACGATAATTTAATCTTGAAGTTAATATAGTCTTTGCATTTATAACTTATACTTTGTTATGTTGCTCTTTCTTGTTCGGATGTGTTGATTAATCCGGTTTAGATGTGCTGCCGCCTATTGTTGTCTAGATTGTCTATTACTTCCTACTATTTTTCTACTTCCTTGATGCATTCGCCCATGTTAGTCTTTTATTCATGGTGATTTCTTCATTTACGCTTCCAGTTTGTTTACGTACTTAATATATGCATTACCTGAACACGTATACTATTACATACCAGTTTAAATATATATTAAAAAGTTTATAATAATTCCATTATATTAGTCCGATATAAAGTGAATAAGATAAAAATTGTTTTCATTTTTTAATAAATTATTATTTAAACAGTTAATGGCATACTTAAGAAATCGTAAGTTTTAAAATGCCACGACGTTTTAAAACACCTTCAAGAAGCCTTTAACTTAAAATATTTTTCAAAAATACTATGGTCAATATAACCGTACACATAAATTATAATATGCAAGTATATAAAAAATTATGTATATATATATATATATATAACCGCTGGTCATGACAAGAAGACATATTTATTATTTCTACACAGTTTACAATCATTTTTATCACAATCTGAAAAGAAAGGGTGTTATAATATATTCAAGATGATACACTTATAACTCCTGTGATGCACATTTTATAATAAACATAGCAATATTTACAAAATTTATCTATAAGTATTCAGTATAAATTTTAAGAATAAACTACAAACACTATACAATTATATATATGCTTTGGACTTTCCTTGTTTCCCTTCGTCTCCTCTCTCTCTCTCTCTCTCTCTCTCTCTCTCCCTCTTTTATGTCAATCTCTATATCTAAAAGAGACTATTTTATTGTAAAGTAGGATGGGCTCTCGTTTCCACTTTAATGCCTTTTCAAGTCAAGTACTACTTTAAAGTTTCGTTTCACTATTATTGTTCACGGTCGAAACGAAGAAGCTTTTCACGAGACGATTAAAATTATGTATTAGCTCTTGAAAATCTTATTTATAAGAAGCATCAGAAAATTCAAGTTTCATATATAGACGACTTATGACTTTAGATCAAGGAATTAAATACTATTGTCAGATAATATTCATTTACATCTGGTATATAAAATACTTCATTTTATTGCTTTCTGCGCTAATCATTTGTTTAAGTAGAATTTTACAAAAAATTTTATAATAATTATGAATCGCTATAATTATTTTTCTTTGATAATTATTAATACTTGTGTATGAATAAAAACTTTGAACATCTATTTAACCAATTGTAGATTTTCTTCAAAATAAAGCTCATTTATATATTTCTCGTGTTTTTTATTATAATTTTATATGTTATATTGACGGGTTCATCTTTTTATCATCTTTAGATATGAAAATGAGACAAATTTTATAATATTCGTTAGTATGTATAGAGGTATTGGTATAGTTTTGTTAATAATAAATAACTAAATATTCGTAAGGAGTAGGATATTATTGTAACTACGATAGCTTTTAATTTTCCGTGTCAGTCATTGTCATGAATCTTTGCTTTTAATAAAATATTAATGTTTATTTCAATAAAAAAAAAAAAAAAAAAAAAAAAAAAAAAAAAAAAAAAAAAAAAAAAAATCTTATCATTATTCGTAAAAGGGATGTTTGAAAATTTGTAGAAAATTTACACATTCGTACAATATGTAGATAAATATCTGTTTATTATATGGAATAAAAATGACGAAAGAGAAATACAAATAAAACATCTATTTGGTCAGCTCATGAGAATTATAGTCTCGTCTACAAAGATCTGGGTTTGGACTCGCAAGTCCATTTCACTAAGAGAACGAGAGAATAAGAGAGCAAGAGAATACGATAAGGCGAGTGTGTGTGTGTGTGTGTGAGAGAGAGAGGGAGAGAGAGAGAGAGAGAGAGAGTGAGTGAGTGAGAGCCAAGTGCCGAGTGCAAGAGACTGAAGGGGAGATAGATATATTCAAAGAAAGAAGAAAAAGAGGTAAGATGCCAATGTTCCGTGTGTAGATAGCAGAAGATGTCGGGCAGGAGGATCTTGAGTTCTCAACTCCTATCGCCTAGAGCTATTATTTTATTACGGGAGCCTTATACAATTGCACGAGAGTTTGGTCTATAAAAACGCGCGGCTATAAAAAGTAGAAGAAAAAAAGAACGTCAGCAGTCATCTTTCGACGCATTAAACGTATCCTACTTCCGTTTTTTTCTCTTTCTTACTCCCCCCCCCCATCCCCATCCCCATCCCCATTCCCATCCCCATCCCCCTCCCCCGTAAAAACAGTAAGGAATCCAGAGTCGTATGGAAAAGTGCGGGTTTAATTTCACTTCCGCGAAGTCATCGACGAATTGCATCGTGTAAGGCGTACAGTTTCGTCGGAGCCCCAATGAAATTGCGGTCGAAGGAAAGAATATTGCGAGAGAGATTTAGTGCACAGCCAGATACTTAATCAGGCCTAAGAATGTCCTCGGTAACAAGTATTTCAAAATATTTGGCAAGGTCAAAAGTCAATTTTACGACCGCGCGAAAGCTAGTTATTTCAAATGATTGCCCGGAATTGCACACTGATTGCTTGCATCTCTTTATGTTTAAGGAATGACTTAAAGCCGAGAGAGTTTCATATCTGGTCTTCCTTTTCTTTCTTTCCGTAGCTCCTTCCATGTAGCTATTTGATAAAAAAAAACAAACAAAAAGCAAAAAAAAAAAAAAAAAACAAAAGACAAAAAAAAAAAAAAAAAACAAAAAAGAAAAAAAAAAACGAAAAAAAAAATAAACGAAGAATTCGATCGAGATCTAATTGCGCATTCCTTACTCTTAGACTAAGCAAACGTCGATATCTCATGAGAAATAGATCCTCCGGCGGTGGCTACTTTGTTGAACTTTCCTCGCGCATTAATTATTCCTAAGATTTGAAATTCATGGATCGTCACATCGGTTCTCGTATAGGAAGTTGCCTCTTGAACTTTTATTCGAGTGCGTGCGACCAATTTATAAGTATCGACTCCTATTTTTACCTGATTAATCTACAGCACCAGTAATGCTTTTACGTAATAATAAGATTGTGGTTGTGTTGCAAAGTATTGGCTATTTCAACAATAGAATTTAGGCTTCATTAAGGAAAAGGGACGTTTTATGCATTAGTAATACATGTAGCAAATTAGGTTTCGAATAAAAAAGTTAAAATATTCTTTTAAAAATACGAGCGATTGTAAAACAATACTAAACTACGAAAATATTTCCAATTGACGTACACGATAATTAAACTAGATAATAAAATTTATTTGACTTCCATCGCAAAATTTCCTATGATTTTTAATATGATTTGAATGCATATCGAATGCATATAAGAAATAAAGTTTAAAAAAAAGGTATAAAATTTAAGAAAATAATAAATTTATTAATTACCGTTTTTATTATGATGCTTTACAAATACCTTTTTCCATATCCCTACATACAATAGATAAGAATTTATGATATCAATTATACTTGACGTTATTTTTTCGAAAAATTATTTAGCCCATAAAGTGGTATATAATTAATAACGTATTATGTATTAAAATTCGAATTAACATTTTTAATAGCAAAAATTTATAAATAAAATAATAATTGTTGTAAGAGAATGCTCAAATTTACATAATTGATTCTACTTGCTTTTGAATTAATTCATTTATGACTACATACGCATTTTTAAATAATACGTATAGATTTTGTTTAAGAGAATGTGCCACTTTGAATAATAATGCAAGTTAAGATATTAAGTAGGAAATCACACATCAAAGCGTAAGAATATGACTAATGCTAAACTGCGTTTTTTTTTTTTTATTTTATTTCATTTATTTATTTTCTTTTTTTTTTATTGCTGTTATTGTTATTTTATAACTTTTAACATCTTTTATCTCCACTAGTTTTACAGTAGATTCTTTTGAACATTTTTATTTAATAGAGCATAATAAATATAAAGTAGTTTTGGAATAAAACTTAACCAATAAATGATATTTGTTAACATTTAAATGATTTATTACCGAATAATACAGTGAAACGCATTAATTTATAATAAAAAAAATTTTCTAATACTAATTATTAAGATGATATTTGTATTGTTCTTATTGTGCCATAAAATTGTAAATATTATTTGCTCTGAATGAGTTGCTAACTATAATAAATTAAAGGTTTTCTTTGTAATATTCTTTTGATTTTTTTTTTGTTTATTTTTTTTTTTGTGTCAAAGAATCGATAAAATTCCTTATAAGTTAAATTATGAAAAGATTTTTTTAAGGTTTAAAGTTGCGAGCAATTAACGTATATATCCATGTGTATGAAAATAAATTTATTTTTCTTTAAAATTTTAAATATAAAGTAATGATTCTTGTTTAAAATATTGTCATTCTCAGTTAGTGTTATTGACTCGATTGTAATTGACTTAAAGAAAAAGAGGGCTAATAAAATATTTGAAATATTTTAAATTGAAATGTAAAATGTCTATTTATCTTGATTATTTGTTGATTACGTGTTTATAGGAGAACATAAAGTTTATATTTTTCGAATGGGAATGGAAATGTGAAACGAGGAAATATATTCGAAAGCTTCTACGAATTTAATGTACGAATGTGCTATATATTTATTATTAATAATTAATTACTTATGTGGATTTATTATATTTTATAACAGATTTAAATAGCATTATTGTAACATTCTAGAATCCTTAAGGCAATTATAAATAAACGTGCTTAATAAATAATTATGTACATTCTAGATAAACATAAAAATAATGTATTTTAATGTATTGTTCGTGTAAATAAGATATTCTTAAAAAATAAACAATTAAAATATAGTCTTAAATGTATAAGCGTAGCATTGTTGGTTATAAAAGTTCATTTTGATTTATGTATGCGTTAATGAAATAAATGCTGTGAAAAAGTTAAAAGTCTTATCTGATAGTTACATTCACTTTGTGTTTATACTACGTAAATATAAATGAAAGAAGTAGACAGAATTTCAATATCGTGCACAATCCCTTTTCAGTTTAAAAGTTAACGGTCCGTAAGATGACGATGTATACTTACACGCATATAACAAAGCGAACCAAGACGTTGGGAAATGTAAAGGAAGAAAATGAAAGAACTAGTTTGAGATCTTTCATTCATGAAGGGTATTATGTGATTGTCGGAGAATGAGATAGAGGGACAGCAAAGGGATAGAGTGGGTGAGAGGGAGAGAGAGAGAGAGAGAGAGAGAGAGAGAGAGAGAGAGAGAGAGAGGGGAGATCTCACTGGTAATGATGTCGCGCGTAGATTTTTCTCGACTTTCCCCGTAGTTGCAAGTACAAGACTATAACTATCGACAGAGGCACCAGCGGCCTCAGCGCAAGTTAATTTATTACGTAAGACCGTGAAAATTTATGGCTCATTATTTTTGGTCGCGAATGAATAACAACCGCTTTGCCGTCCTCGTCCTTGTATTCGTCTCATGCATTGCACACTGCACCTGCTAGGTTCTGGTTATTTTCCTTCTCTCTCTCTCTCTCTCTCTCTCTCTCTCTCTCTCTCCCTCTCTCTCTCTCTCTCTTCCTCTTGTTCAGCTTTAACGAGACTTCCGCTTTCATCGCTGGTTTCCATCCCATTGCGATTTATCGACTGATTTTACGAGGCTCGTTCCTTCTCAACTTCTTTTCCTCCTTTTTTCTATCTCGTTCAAGAGAATCGGCCTCGCTTTTCACTTGTCTAATGAAGTTAGAGGTTTTTAATGAAGATCTTTCATTGCTGAGTCGCACATTAGAAGTAGAGAAGTCCCGAAATTTATGCTACCGATAATGCCACAAAAATATGACAGCTTTTTATGTGCTTTTATAGAATTTTATTCGAATGCACGTAACAATTCAAGTACCTTCATACTAATTTATGATCTTTTATTTTATTTTCAACCGAAATGGCGGTAAAAATAACTATATTATGTTAATGGTTATTGTAGGGATAATTTTCATTTTATTTTACTTGGTGAATTTCTTATTTAAGTAAGTAAGACGGGGGGGGGGGCGTGGACAATACGCGTGTATTAGCGATGGGATTGCGCAGTTAATAAGAAAAAATTCTCGCAATATTTTTAAAATTGTTTGGAATTAAATTAGCATGCGATCTGCATTAATTAATCTTACGAAAATGTACAAGAATTCAAGAATGTAAATAATTGTGAAATAAATTATCTGTATTCAAATTAAGCTTATTTATACATCGAATGCCAGCTAAATGCATGTAAATAAACTGACACTGATGTGGACATCCTTTCTATTCTATCCTTCCTTTCCTATTATAAAGGTTGGCACACCATCTAAAAGTCATTATGCCGTCTACCTAAGGCCAAAGATGTATATTGTATTATGCAGGTTATTCCTTTAGGGAGTTCAGCGTATTTTTTACCTCGCACCTTTCATCCGTCAACGTATCTTTTCTATCCTAATGCCTTTCATTACAGTTGACAGGTCTTTTTCCCCGGCGTCTTTCTCCAATTAACATTCTAGACACGAGCATTGGCACTTCCTCGCCCATTTTTATCGAAATGAAGAAGTTGTGCTGCATTTTTTGACGATCTTCTTCTCTATTTCACTTTTCTTCTCTGCTCTTATCTCGTTTAGGTCTTTCTTCATGAATTCTTCGGTGCCACTCAAAAAGGTCCGCCTCGAATTCATTGCATTGGACAGGAAAGCTTTAGAAAAACAAAAACGGGCAAGTCGTGTAAACATTTACATAGGCAGACCGAAATGACGCTTGGACGATACTACATGTGGATGATATTTATTTTGCGTCCGATAAAAAAGTTCACATACACACACACATATACACACACACACACACACACACACACATATATATATATATATATATATATATATATTTTTTTTTAAGAGTTTTAATTGCCGCATAAATATGTAACGTGTGCACATTGTTGCTTTTATTTACATTTACAAAACGAATTACGGCCAATCGCGTAATTAGGATATTAAGTATTAGTTATTTTGCGTAGGAGTGAGAATTTTTCTAACACCATTATAATGCAGTGGTACTCTTACGCATTCGGCATTATGCCCAATCAAGAAGAAGAACAAGTAAAACAGAAAGAATTCTGCTATTAAAACCACTTGAATTATGCTCAAAAGATTATCACTACGTGTAATATTTTCTCCATTTTCAAATTCCTTTTTGATGGAATCAATCACATTCGCATCATCACCGTTGTTTCAACTCGACTATTTCTTCCTGATTGAATCACATTCGATCTAATCAGCAGTACACTTGGATTTAAATACAGAATAAAAGAAAAGTAGCCTGTTTAAGAAAGGAAGAAAAAAAAATATGTTCTCATAATTAATTTTATTAAGAAAAATGTTTTTGTTTTTGTTTTTGTTTTTTTACACGATGTAATTAACCATATAATTGGAAAGATTTTCTTTTACGAATGTTCTATTCAGATTACTATCTATCTGGAAAACATATTATTTTCTCGAAGAATTGTACGTTATTCCATTAAAAATGATTGTTGTTAAAAATTAAAAACATATTGTTCTTTAATGTACTTAGTCTTTAACTTATAATGATTTGTTACATAAGAATTCATTAGTACATGTCAGTTTCGTTATAAATTGGGACTGTCAAATACGTTAGATGAGTCGAGCTTTAGCTTGACAATCGTTTTCCAAATCATGTTCCTGTGTGCAATTAACGATAAATCGAAAAATCGATAAAACGACATAATTAAAAAAATATCGAGCTTGGAGCGTTCAGCAATATATTGTTGTTTATTTTATTAATTATAAATTATTAAGCGACAAAAGAAATATTAAGCGCCTTTAAAGGTGCTCTTCGAAGGCCAACAGTCGATCAAATACTATACTTTTAATTGTCTCATTTTTAATTTATAATATTGATTTACGTTCCACGTCATAGAACTAGAGTATAAAGTACTGGATCACTCGTAGTTTTCAGTATTTTCCGTTTACCCTCGCGTGGCCCTATGTTTCGAGTAAATAATTAAACGCGTTTGTTCTGCTTTAATGGTAGCTTCGACCGACTGTGTATCGTCGGACAATCTCAGCTTCGTCGAATTAAATATTTAAATATTTTGTTTGAATTGACATTGTTTGAATCTTCGAGCAATGTGGGAAGGGAATTTCAATTTGATGTAAATCAAAGAGCATTTTTAAATTGCATTCGTTTATCCATTGTATAGTCAGTAAAATAGTCTAGTATTTCGAATTAGCAAATCTCCTGGATTCACTCGTACAGTAATTAGAAAAAGAAAATACACGACTCTGTACTGAAAGCTATAAAGACGCGTGTGCGTATTTCTATTTAGTAAGTAGCTTACTATTTAGTCCGATCGTATTGAAATGCGTAATTATTAAGGCGTTAACTAATCAAAGGATAAAGTTCGATCCTCGTTTAAAAAGACTGAATTTATAAACTCTGATTATATATAATTATACGCTAGCATATAGAACTTAGCGTTTCAAGTTATAATGAACGGCTCACCACCAACCATCTTTATGTTTAAAAGCAGGAACTAGTTAAGTATTTTAGTACCGAATGTAATTGTCCTTATATACGTGTTTATAAAATATATTTAAGACTCGCAATGAGCCATGTAGTGATAAGTCTATATTAGTATTTTTCCATTAGAGCTTGGATTTAATTTGGGAGTAACGAGTGTTAATTAAGCTGCTGATCTGATCTTCAAATAATTAATTGCGTATAATATATTATGGTTTTTTTCTTCAAAGAAATAAATTCACTCGTATTGTTAAATATATCACAAACCTTTTCGTAGTTGTCGTTGTTCTCGTTGCTTCGTTTCTTCTTTTCCTTCTTCTCTTTTTCCTTTATTAATCTTCGTAAAGTCTTCGTCAAAGAAAGGCTGCCAGTTTTACGACTCGAGTATTATCTACTCAAAGATAAAGCTTTTTCTAATATTGGTTAATCAGAATTTGCCCATAAAAAGAAGGAGTTTCATTTTTACAAGAGGTGTAGCAGCTTAACTAGAATATCGAAAGCAGCTTTTTATTTTATAACGTAAACTGCGCGGCTTGAAAGCAAAAATTTTACGATAGACTGGATCTTAAAGACTACACGATTGAGTATAAGCATTAACATTTTTAGAAAGGGATTGTTATTTAGGTAGTGCAGCTGGTTATATATTGCGAGTAAAATTTTGTCTCGATTCGTCGATAGCTTAAGAAAAACAGACTTTAAAGCAATTCGCGCCAAGCGTACTGTAAGTAACATTGCTAGAGCTGTTACATTGGTGTGTATTTAAAGCACAAGATTTTCCATCATTTTCCAACGATCCAACCTTCCGAATACACGACCGCATGTACCGTATTGCGATTCATCTTTCCTCGAATTAAAATTAGTTTACGTGCAATAGCCAAGCTCACTTGAAGCTTAATTGAAGCTCAATTGAAGCTCAATTGAAGCTCAATTCTCACGCGCGGAGCGTGCAGAAAATGCACGTGAATTGTACGATCGAATACGTCGAAAGATTCGCGACGAGATTGACATTGCCAGGTGGATTTACAGTTGAGGAGATTAGATTCCGCGGATTTCGCGAATTTGCGGCTCGCAGTACAGCTAAGAAGAATGTCGGTGAAGAAGGAGGGGCACGAGAGGCGTCGGAAGACAACGAAATAGTTGAGCGTCGAGATCCCAATCCCATCTCGTTTTCCCAATAAGAGCGCATCCGACGTTTCCGTTTCAGGCATAACAGTACACCCCCCCCCCCTATACCTCCACCTTCACCCAATCCCGGGTACTTTTTATCTACTACCATCGCCCGTCCCGTCCCGGCTAAATTTATATATCCACCCGCGCCGGCCTTTGTTCTTCTCTCGGGTTCCGAGTTTCCGGATACGCGGGGGAATTTCTCGGTGTGCGACGCGACGAGGTCCAGTCGCACGTGATTCCCCGACGCATCTCGCGGATAATGCATGCGCGCCTTCGGGGAAGCGATAAAGGTTCCCGAGCGGGGAACGGGGGCTTATGCTAGCGGCTGCTACGGCCTCGGTAGAGGAGGAGGATGATGATGATGATTATGACGACGGGGGCAGGGATGACGGAGGAGGGAACGGATGACCTCGGCACGCAGGTATACAAGCCACTTGGCTAATGGGACACTCGCGCCTAATGCGCGCGCAGCCGACGCAAAAAGCCGCGGCCAATCTGCGGGCCATCTTGCGCCAGGAACAAAGGCCCCGTGCATCACGCGTGCCATTAGTGCGCCGGGGGTTGAACGCGGGGGGATGCGAGCCCTTGGCTCTCGTCTACCGAGCGACCAGTGATACTGGTCAAATACTTCCGCCCCGTGGCGACGATTGGGATATGTAGGTTTGGGGTGCTGTTCCGGGCGATGTTGTGAGTGCTGATAAGGCGAGGAAGTTGGTCGTTTCTCGAAACCGGTGTCACGTTTCGCCGTCGAGACTCGTTTCGTTGCGCGAGAGTCCGAGCGAATGCACATTGCATTCTTTTTGAAGGCTTCCATTATTGCGATAATCCCAAGTTTTTCTGGGATTTCTTGATTTCATATAAACTTTAGGAGAATTAGAAAGTGGAGTAGTAGCAACAGACGGGATTTGCTAGATATTATATATTGCCAGATATTAATGAATATGCGTTTCGTATACGAATGACTAATGACATTAAAATAATAAGCTAAAAAATTTATTCATCGTAAAAATAATGTTTATTTAATAAGTAATGTGAAAAACAAATTTCTACTGTTATTTATAAATTTGAATTTATTTTTAAGGACAATTAATACCTACGTATTATACCTCGTATCGCTTGACGTAAATATAAAACTTCACCTCTGTTTAACAAAAGTTTTCTATTTGTTTTAAACGTATTAAACTTTTATGGATGATACATCAAGTTGATGATAGTATTTTTTTAAAGCTAATGCACATAAATTTTAACAATGTAAAAAGTATTTTTATCAAACCCATTTCATTCATTCAATTTTACAAATGATTTAGATAATATGTAAGGGATGACTTTAGTGCTGATAAACCATCTTTAGGTTTCTTCATTTTCTTCAGGCTTAATAACGATTTTTCATATAATATTATAAAATAAAAAACAAAGATGAACAAAATAACTATAGGGGACTATAAATAGAGTTTTGGTAGACGAAATTTTGATGTGGATAATCAATCGAAAGAATGTATTGATAATTTAAATTAGTATAATTTTACGTTCTATATTTATAAAATTCATGCACTGATTGGATATAAGAACTTTTTTAGTATAATTAATAAATACACCGTTAAATGCTATAATAGCCTATCATTGTTCATAAATTCCTAATAACGAAATTCTCTAAAATTTTAAACGTCACTGTCAGAAACTTGAACTTACAATCAAATTAGTAAGTCTAGTAAACAATCGTTTCAATTTAAAAGCGAGGATTTTTGTTGTAGAGTAAATACAATGTTCAAGGACTACGTATTCCATTAATTGTTGTGTTTGCATAATTTTTATTAAAATGTTGTATCCTGTCTAAAGTAGTGATAAAATAAGTGTACTGCGCCTTTACAGAAGACAAGTGGCCACGAAAGACGATTGGTAAAGAGGAAAAAAGATATATATATATATATATATATATATATATGATGTTATGATAGAATTATTTTAGTACGAAGTAGTCGAAAAAAATGCAATTCTACTTTCACGTAATCTCTTTGAGGAAGTAAAGTATCAATATGATTGACAGAAGCTATTATGCTTTCCGTTACTGAGTTATCAAAGCATTTCGAAGAGCGAATAATGTAATTATCGCTTTTTACGCAGTCAGCACTTGCAGAGCGTATTTTAAGGAAAGACCGATTCCAATCAGCATAAAATAAAATTCAATCTAAATGATAAAAAGTGCGTCCACCGGCCTCGATTATTCAAGCAAATACCCCCGGAGATTCTCTCTCGTTCGTAATATGGGCATGTTGTGCCTGTTGAGTGTCTCGCGTAATTTCGATCGGAATTACAGGAGTTGGGCGCGAAATGGAAAAAGCGACCATTGCATTAGTTCTCGGGGGCGAGAAAGTGGGCGAGCTCGACGTTCGCGAAGGCTGAGCCGAAGGAAGGAAGAAACTGGATGGGCGGGTGGAGGGGCGAAGGGGGCTTAGAGAAGGAAGAGAAAAGGAGCCGAATGGTCTTAGGTATCGGGAGCGTGAAATGCCGGCGCGCATGCGATCGGGGGATCCACCCGAGAAGGTAAGAATTGCATCAACGCGTAGACACGAGAGGAGCCGAGGGGCCCCCGTTGGAGGGCTTCGCTCCTTTTTCTCCTATTCTTGCGGCTCCTCCTCATCCTTCTCATCCACCTCCTTCTCCACCATCTCCTCCACTTCCTCCTACTACCTCTCGAGCTGTAGCACGCGTCCCCGCTCCGACAGGGCCCTCGATAGTCCGGAGTCCGGACCCCGACGGCGACGCGCACCTCCAGTCATCGACGCGCACGCGTCCACGACGCACGACTTGTCCGATCACTCCTCCTTAGACACGCGCGTGACATCGGGATGCGCGCGGCACCGTGACACGGGGGCCCAACTCGAAAACGAAAGTCTCACCTCGGTGCTTTTGCTCCTCTCCTTCACGCTTACTCTACTGGAGATTATATAAGTGATGATGATACGCGGAACGGTCGACCTGGCGGGATCGGCTTTTTTCCTGGCGGCCCTGGTAAGGAGAGCATTTTTCATTCTCTTCGCTTCCGCTTATCTGCGAATTCCTCGACGCTGCCCCTGGCTGCAGTCTGCCTCTGCGGGCCGCTTTTCTTCTTCTTCTTTTTCTTCTTTTTCTTTTTTTTTTTTCTCAAGATTTTTCTTAAAAGCTTGCACTTTCAAATACATAGATGTTCATGCAAATAAGCTTCTTTCTTTATTATTGGCTTTAATGCTCTGCTTATGCGCAGCCGTAGCATCGAGAGGTCCTTTTGCAATTTCGCAAGCAACACTTTTGCCTTTTTCTGGACTAAGCAGCTTTATTTAAGTGTACTACTATCAAAGAGCTTTAATGCAGGCTGAATAATGGTAATGTTGTCGAGCACGGAAGTATGAGCTGGAAATACCCTCGGTGGAAGTATTTCTCTACTTCTTCCTATTGTTTCTTACTTACGTTGCGTCCCAGAGAATTTCATAATAATCGCGCGGTCGGATCAAGGAAATATTTTATTATTATTATTATTTTTTTTTTCACCAGAATGAAAAAATCATTAACATCATTTTCTACTTAAGATATTAGAGCGATGAATATGTATAATAGCCTGCATGAGTTTAATATTTTACGAGTATTTGAAAGTGCAATGTCAGTAATTAAATATGTTTGTATAATTTATAAGATGCGGTATTACATGAGCCCGTTTGAGATAATATTGATATATGTAGCTGTAAGTCGTTGATAGAGGAAATAAGTAAATTAATAATAATAATAATAATAATAATAACAACAACAACAACAACAACAACAACAACAACAACAACAACAACAACAACAACAACAACAACAACAACAACAACAACAACAACAACAACAACAACAACAACAACAACAACAACAACAACAACAACAACAACAACAACAACAACAACAACAACAACAACAACAACAACAACAACAACAACAACAACAACAACAACAACAACAACAACAACAACAACAACAACAACAACAACAACAACAACAACAACAACAACAACAACAACAACAACAACAACAACAACAACAACAACAACAACAACAACAACAACAACAACAACAACAACAACAACAACAACAACAACAACAACAACAACAACAACAACAACAACAACAACAACAACAACAACAACAATAACAACAACAATAACAACAACAATAACAATAATAATAATAATAATAATAATAATAATGATGATGATGATGATGATGATGATGATGATGATGATGATGATGATGATGATGATGATGATGATGATGATGATGATGATGATGATGATGATGATGATGATGATGATGATGATGATGATGATGATGATGATGATGATGATGATGATGATGATGATGATGATGATGATGATGATGATGATGATGATGATGATGATGATGATGATGATGATGATGATGATGATGATGATGATGATGATGATGATGATGATGATGATGATGATGATGATGATGATGATGATGATGATGATGATGATGATGATGATGATGATGATGATGATGATGATGATGATGATGATGATGATGATGATGATGATGATGATGATGATGATGATGATGATGATGATGATGATGATGATGATGATGATGATGATGATGATGATGATGATGATGATGATGATGATGATGATGATGATGATGATGATGATGATGATGATGATGATGATGATGATGATGATGATGATGATGATGATGATGATGATGATGATGATGATGATGATGATGATGATGATGATGATGATGATGATGATGATGATGATGATGATGATGATGATGATGATGATGATGATGATGATGATGATGATGATGATGATGATGATGATGATGATGATGATGATGATGATGATGATGATGATGATGATGATGATGATGATGATGATGATGATGATGATGATGATGATGATGATGATGATGATGATGATGATGATGATGATGATGATGATGATGATGATGATGATGATGATGATGATGATGATGATGATGATGATGATGATAATAATAATAATGATAATAAAGGAAAAGAAGAAGAAGAAGAAAAAGAAGAAGAAAAAGAGGAATAAAATTATCATCAAAGCTTGAATTCTTATTTACATAAAATTATTGTCTTTATGAATTTCTTTGAAAATTATTATATTTATTCTTGCATACGATATTAATTAAACATTTCCTATTTTAGGGAAATTTTATTCCGATTTAATTAGCGTGATTATGAAATAACTCGCCAAAAGAACGTTCGTCTTTCATATTCCTGTTGAGCAAAGCAATGGAGGAAAGTAACCCCGGCCTTTGAATTATTCGTAATTCCGATAATTCAGCCGCAATGTTTTCGAAGCTATTGCTAACATTAGAAATTAGAAATGAAACCCGTTTAAATAATATTGTGCAGATGGAGAAATTGAGACTGGCGAGCGCCCACGCACACACAACACGCGCACAGTTAGTTCACCGATGCTTATAATCAGCATAAAATAACCAAGTAGACTTATAAAATATAAACTGCGAATGGAGGGAGATAGGGCTGACAGTACGACCGATGCTATGACAACTTTTTCATCTTAATATTCAGTCTGGTGGCAAATGTTAGAGAAAAGTATAAAGGCATATATTATATGTAGTCAATGACGCGTGTCGAAAATCTTTGAAGCATACTAAGCATAAAAGGTGAAGAATTTGTAATGAGATACCGCACTAATACTTGAATAAATCACTTAAAAAAATGATTTCACGTACTGGACAATCGGTCTTTGGACTCATTATTAACATATCGGGCTGAAATGTATTAGACGGATATGGAAAATCCGTTGGTACGGCTAATAATTAACAAAATTGAAATTAGCCGTTCGTTAGTTTTTTATGCGCGCTTCGTTAGTCGCGAGGTCATTAAAAAATATACACAGTTGTGCGCGGTAGCATAAACGGTAATCACAAAATTACGTACGTGCAGCACATGTACAGCTAAAGACAAACGGTAATTGTAATCGTGATTTGTTGGTATAATCAGGATAATTAATATGAGCCGGTTACAATTACATTCCTTCGCACGATTATTCGATTGTTCTGGCATTTGACCGACCACCAATTGGTGAAAAACAAAAAAAAAAATTTTAAATATGAGATTCAATGGAAAAACTCGAGCTACACGGCTCGTTGCTCGCTAGCGTCGATCGAAGCATAAACGCAAATTGCAGCTTTTCAGTTTTTTTGCCAAAGCATTTAGCATTACTCGATCGGTGCTATTCTTCGCTTCTTCCAATCCCACCAAAAACACTGAGAGAACAAGCCCTCAACGTTAAATAACTCAATTCAATAAAATAACGCTATTTAATAAATACGGGAGGGAACATGTGCCATTTGCACGGGTAATGTACAACGTAACCGCCGATTTCCCGCAATATGCGATCCATCATGTGCGTAGAAAGGACGACAACAAAGTCATCCTACCGGTTAGAGGTGGCATGGTGAGAGGCGACAAGAGCCCCTTCCCGAGTAACTGGTAGTAGTCGCTCGATCTTTCGCGCTCGTAAAATTTCATCGGCATCGCAGGAATTCCGCGCTCCAGCTGCAATTTCCATCCTTCGAAGGAGCCCCGGCGGCTGTCGCGGGACTTTTCGCACTCTGTAGCCCTCGGGCTCGCGGACGCGCGCGCGCCTATCAGCATGCGCAGTATGGGGTGGGGCTGAGGGACGAGGGACAAGGCGAGCAATTTGCAGACGAACAACGACGACGAGGAAGTCACGGAGCGGAGCGACGTCTGCGAGCGGCGTCTGCGAGCGGCGTCTGCGAGTCCATGCAACCCGATATCGCCCATTTGAAATTCCTCTCCTTCCGAACCGCTGTCATTTTTTCCCTCCCTCTCTGGCTATTTGCCTTCGGCTCCGGTTTCTTTTTCTCCCGCTCGCTTTCTTCCTCGGCATCTTCCTCCGGCTTTCTCGGACTGACATCCTCGTGATAGGACAGGATGGATCCTCGTATCCTTCTTCTCCTCTTTTCTCTGCTGAGGATAATTATTGCTTTCGAATTGACGGCGGAGAAGGTTCGGTGGTGTCGGTGGCGGCGGCGGCGGGGGGGGGGCTGCAAAGCTATTATGCATGGCTTTGTTAAGACCAGCGGTAGGATGCGCCATCCATCAAATGCTCGTTCGATAAATTTTGTAGCCGATTAGTCTATCGATATAATTCATCTACAATTGGGATTTAATAGAGGAGGGCGCTTAAGGTGTTTGAGGACTTTGGCAAATTGATAAATTGCTCTTTCGGCTCTTGTATTTTATGAAAGTATGATATTTCAAAAGTATTTCACTGGAATATTTGGAAGGATTGAAATTATCATTGCAATTGGAAGGTAGTAAAGCTCCGTAATTTTCATCAATGTTTTTCCCTTTCCTTTCTTTTTCCTCTTCCCTTCTCATACTTATTTTTACTATTTTGAAGTTTTATTATTTGCATTTTTGATACGCTATTAATTAATTTACCATTATGCATGAATTTTTGAATATGAATACGATTTGAAAATAGCATCGAGTTACCTATGCGTGACAAGTGCGAGGATGGGCTATTCGGGCACAAAAAATAATATCTCAGCGTCAACAATGTATCGATGATATTTTATAAGTGGCTGTGAAAAATAAAAGGTTTAAAAAATAAAATCCATATGTTTAAAATCCATAAATTTAATGGAAGATGGAATAGCTCGGCTGTACGTGTCAGTTAATTGCTTATTTCACGTGTGTGTACGAATAAGGCTTAAATGCGTTTGCCTTAAAGCTACGCGTTGAAATTCGTCTCGAAAACTGTCTAACCGATTGTTTTGAATTTCTTTTTCTTCTTTTTTTTTTTTTATAATCGATCAATTTGACACTTTTATAACACGTGCTCTTTTATAACACAAAAATTATAATCCTCGCACGTAACTTTATGCTGTAACTTAAATTTCGACTGTACGTTAAAAACAAATGGTTTTTCTGGCAAAAATTTAAGAATTAGTTTCCTGTACGTGGCATTTAGTTGAAAAGTAATTTTTTTTTTTTATCGAAATTCTTACAACAGTTTAGTATAAGAGATATAATATAGGTACATAATATGAAATACGTTGTATTGAATCGCCTCAAATTGTTCTCTAATCCTTTGGTATGATACAAGCGGCTATTTGTCGTTATTGATAAGCGGAATTATGACTCTTATGATGCTTCGCGGACCGTTTGAGAGACAAAAGATTAGAATCTTTAACGGTCGTTGCCCGATTATTCTTATCGTACATCGAACTCATTTATCACGCCTAATAATCGATTTCCACGCCATAAATTGTCTAGATTTGCAAAAACGTATATTAGAAACCAAAGTGATTTCAGGACGATTCGAACAATCAAAATACAACTATCTTATCAGAATTGGAAACCCGTTCCGTCGGAGCGGCAACTTTTTCCTTCCCTGCAACGCGAGCACCAGCCAATTATCGTGCCGACGAGATTTCTCGCCGAGCCCTTTAAAGCTTATCTCTCGAATAATTAAGAGGCTTTAGTTAAGGCGCGTGTAAAATGGCCGACGAAAAATTCGAGTCAATGTGAAACTTGACTGGAAAATTCTCGCGCACTAGCGGGCTAAAGCAAAAAGAGGCTGGAAAATCCTCAGCAACGCCGAGCCCTGGACTAACATAATTCACGGATATAATGGATTGGAAGGAAAAGCGGGGCAATTATACTTTGGCGCCGAAACGCGAATAAAGCGGGTAAGTACACAGCCCTCGGGTTTTGGGTTGCGCAGTAAACCGCAATTAGCAGCGCCTCCGATGAAAATGAACCGAGGGAAAAGCCTGGAGGTTGTTTCCGCGTGGGCTGCCTATAATTGTGCTTCCTATCGTAGGGGCTACGGAGGGAGAAGATAGCCACATTATGCGCGCCTCGGCACTGGGAAAGCGTCTCCGTAGGAAAAATCGGCGTGGGCTCGCCCTGTCGTTATAACGGTTTGGCTCTTTTTGTGGCTACGTAATTTTAAATTTTTCCGAGGTGGCGGTGGCGGCGGCTTTAAGAGTGCGACGCGAATTCTTGACGCCTCGCTTCCTGCGCCGTAGACGTTACTTCATTTGTATTCATTGAATGTGGAGGAATCGATACCAAGTTTAGCTAGATTAATGTAAGTGTCGAGAAAAATTTATTTCTAAGTAATATACCTTCGTGCCTGAAATACATTTCTTTTGCGATACATTTTCTGCGACTTTATGGAGGAATACTTAACTGCTTTTAACGAATCTTTTCCCTTTACTTATTTACATCGCGCGAGCGCGCACGCACAGGCACACATGTATTAATTTTCATTCAGCCCAAAGTAATTTTGAATAATCCATGAGCGTGCGTGCATGCGTGCGTGTGCGTGTGTGTGTGCGTGTGCGTGTGCGTGTGTGCGTGTTATGACAAGTTTTGTATTATTATCTTGTTTGCTCATTGTTTTTGAATTTTTGTATGTACGTGGACGCGTGTGGATGCCGATTCATGCATGAAATATCAATAGTCATAGTACATTTTTAGGAACAATGTCTCGTGCATTGCCTTTAGCGCGGATTTAGTAGTAACCAAACGTAATACTTTTGATAAGTGTTCAAAATTATATAAAATACATACGGAATCTCATTGTCTTTAATTAAACTTTAGAATTCACAAATTTAAGATTTTCCCAATAATTTAAAAATAAATAATATTATTTTATACAATTTTATTCTTTCAAATATTTTTCCATATTTTTGCTTTAAAAGTAAAAAAATGATTATGAAGAATTTCTAAGATTTATTTGATTACATTATGATGGAACTTTATTTAAATCTCAGCACTCAGTTAAAACTAAATTGTCAAATTTATCTTATCTATGCTTTCTTTTAGATTTTAAATATAAAATAGTTATGGCATACTAGACTTCATCATAAAAGGCATTTTTTTTTAATAAAAGAATAAACATTAGACATTTAACAATTTGACAATTATTATTTAAAATATTATATGAAAATGCGCTGGTTTGAAAATGAATGAATTTTAACGTATACTATATTGAATGTATAAAATAGTAAATTATTCTATAAAAATAAAAACAAAATATTATAAAATATTAAGATATAAATAAAATTGATTATACACCAAACATTGTGTATTATTTAAAAAATTTAATTGTTTCGTATTAATTTATTACGCAGTGAAAATGATTTATAGAAGTATTTGTACGCGTAAAAGAAAAATTTAATAACATTGATGATTTCAGAGCTGTTTTATTGCATAATAATAAAGTTAATTACTAACAAATCAATATAATAGACTACAAATGACGAGACGCATAATTATAAAAATTGCTGCATTAGGATAAAAGTACGGAAAATCATAAATGCATTTTTAATTAATACCTATCACAATGAAAATGCTCGTTAAAGAATATCTCATATAAATGTATAAAAACCTTCAGCCTTGAGTAATATTATACTTTATTAATTAACCCAGTCCATTACGATCTAATTATCGCATATTGTTGTGTAAGAATTGAAGGATTGGTGCGGTTGAAAACTTTATAGCTAAATGTATCATATTAAAACGCGCGTAATTAAAATGTATTTAACTGTAATTACGTCATTAATTTCTAAAGTGCGTACGTAATGTAAGGAAACGAGAGTGATTTAAACGCAAGATAAAAATTTTCCGATCTTCTAGCTATCTTCATTTCGCCACTAAGCAAAATGAAAAGGATGATTAAACGTAAATTCGTAGGGACGATAAATTGCCAAAGGCGCGACGGATTAAAACAAATGCGTAGTTCGCGTCGATTACGCGCTCCTTCGCGCCTGAAACCGTAATACACTTTACCCCTCCACGTCACATTACGCGTAATCACTGCTGGCAGGATCCCTATTGATGTTACCTGCGTTGGGGGGGGGGCGAAGATCGGTGACGGCCTCGGCTGAACAGGTGAATAGCGGCTCAACGAGACTCTCGTTTCGATTATTGTGGCCCTGCCCCCTCCGGGGCCATATCGCGCGAACAACCAGTTCGGGTAATGTACTCGCGAAATTGCCCCGCGGGATTATCTTTATGGGCACGCGAGTGCGGACCCGATTTCACTGAAACGAGGATAACAGCTGACACGCGGTTCTTCTGGGCCACTTTCGTCGATTGGCTGACAGTTGGAGCTTTAGTCTCTGCAAGGTCTCTTCGCAACCTCAGAGCTACTGATCCTTGCTGTTTTTTATGGGTTGTTTGATGTGCTATTACGGTGAATGGAACTTGTTATTCATTAAAATGGAGTTAACTTGGAACTGTATTTTAATATATCCATGCCTTGTTGGAAGGCGTATAATTTGTAAGACTCGGGGTAATAATGTAATTGGCTCGTCACATTCGGTTTCGTGCGTTATTGTGCCAGGCAATGTAATTATACGCATCTCTTGTCCTATAACTGACGTCCTTAAAATTAAGCCTTATAAGAGCTAAGAAAGACAATAATGAAACGTAAATAATGTTAATTTATTATTATTCTCGTCTAACAAGAGCATTTCCCAGATATTATTAATAACAAAAATATGCATCTTTTGCTCGTACGTGTAAGGTTAACAGTAAAGAATGAATGCCGAAACTTTCTCAACGTTTCTTTCATTCCTTCAATTTTACTAAATACATGTGAGAAGCAACTGCAACATAATTTTGTAAATAACGCAATGAACAACATAATATAAATTTTAATTTTAAATAAATAATAATAAATACATCTAATTGTACAATTATTCTAAAGAAATAACTTTCTCTCTCTCTCTCTCTCTCTCTCTCTCTCTTTTCTTTTTAATATTGAAGAACTGAAATAGTAGCTTCGCATTTTAAATAAATCGCATTTATGACTTTATTTACCAAAATTATGCAAGACACGCATGCGAACGCATATTATGAAGATAGACTCGTTATATGGAAAGACCAAATTTCTTTAGGTACGATACGTTTGGATTGGTAGTGGTTTGCTGCCTTTTCGTGTCGTACGAATGCATACAATTTTTCTGATTTCGAGAAATAGGCTATTCGATAAAATTCTTTCTATAAATGTCCGTTTATTATAGTAAATCCCACGGGACTAAAATACAAACTCGCGTTTTCTGTCTTTAGTTTTACAGCCAACGTACATTATTTATTTATTTTTTATGTATTTTTTTTTTTTTATTATTTTTTATAGAACTGTATTACGTTGGGAAATGGTGCAGGGCACGTTTCTCAAATCCTCATACTTTATAGAATTGTAGATTTATCATTTTTATAGGGTCTCAAGACGACCTTGTTCCAGTATTTAATTGACCTTTATAAAATAAATTGGTAATGTCAAAAGAAATATATATATATATATGATAAATAGACAGCTTAGTTATCTTGTATTAATACTCGAAAGAATTTTGAAATTTCAATGAAAATGAATCGCGTACACGTATAGTCTCCCTTATCCGTTAATTCGTAATATCGATATTTTATTTACATATAAATGAATCATAACGAATAATATTTGATTATCAATTAAAGCTTAATTTCATTTTATTTCTTAATATGGAAATTAAGAAAATCCTCTCCACCACAACTAATCATACCATAATTTTTTAATCAAATAATATTTTGTTCCTAACGTTACTTAATATTTCTGGCACATCTATGAAAAATTGCTTATTTGAAAACGTTGAATTTAAAACATCCATTGCCGGGAGCATAAAATGTACTTTAGTAATAAAAATGGTACGCTTCTTTTAGTAGGCGGAAGCGAGTTTGGAAGTTCATTGAAAAGTAAAAAAGAACTGCATTCTCACAAAGAACTCGAAGTTCGATTATTCTTCCCACCCCGATTCCCCATTCCCAAAGGATTTCCAATAGCTCGAGTAATGCGCCGGTCTTATCTCTCGATCGACGAATTTTGCAGTTTCTCTAACAACGAGTTTCTAGAATATCGTCGAGTGATAGCCTCAATAGCGATTGTCGCAATGCTCATTTCGATAACGACTTTTGTAAATCATGCTCGATATCGTTCACGGGGCTGCTCCTCGATAATTTTCCGCACTTATAACGTGCTAATGATCGTCCATGATCCGTTTAGCCGTAACCGTAAAATATTCTCCAGTCACGAAGATGCGCACCAGGTGTCGTAGAGCTCAACGCACCGTCTACCCACCGTTTCCCTACGATATACGACAATAATGATAGATATTTTAGAATAAGCACTTGCGTGCTTGACGTTCTCACACTACTTCTCTGAAAAATCGCGGTGACCCACTGGCGATATCCTTGCTCGCGCTATAATAGCTCACCTCCTATTCGCTGATCAGCGTAGATCTTAAATTAGCGGGAGATCCTGCACATAGCGGATGCTCGACTTTAATTGAACTTTAGGTTCAGGATATCGCGTTTCGTATAGCTCCATTTTCATTGGCCGCTCAGCGACCTCCATGTGCACCCCAAATTGACTTGTATTCATTGAAAATTGACGAATAACAGTAGAAGCGCTTTTCTTACGCAAATTATAAATCTAATTCTCAAACATTCTCAAACATCCTGGAAAACGTATATTAGGCGACGCTTTCTATATACACGCGGATCGTCATACTTTCCGGAAATATTTTTATTATTTTATCTTGCGTGTTTTTTTTTTTTTTTTTTTTTTTTTTTTTTTTTTTTATTTCATCTTTTTTTCCATTGAAACGTTGAATTCAGTGAAAGGGCATTCTTGTTAAATTAATCATTTACTCACAATCATTATTGTTAATAATTTTTAAATTATTTTTAAAAATTGTTCTAATAAACGGATTTGCCATTTTATGCATAAGTTAACAATTTACTCTTACAGGCGTATTGGCGCGTTTAAGGTTTGATTTTTGACTTTTTATTCGCTCATTTCCTTGGTTGGTTATTTCCTTGGACCTACGATTGGTATTTTTCAAATCCGAAGCACTTTTTCGTGCAATAAATTTCAGGGTATCGATAATAAACGATAAATGATGTAGAAGGCATAAATTTACATTGTAATCGGAAAAATTTATTATTCATTTCTTTTTTTTCTCTCTTACTTATTTCTTTTTCGTAAATGAAACTTAATTAGATAATCATATAATACGAGAATGAAGGAATTATCTCAAGAATTTATGTTCAAGAAACGTCTTATTTCTTATTGTCGATAGTGATTTTTATTTGATTTATCGGCTTATTTGACATATCACAAGTGTGTATCGATGGTTTAACGATTCACCACCTATTTCGCACCTAGGCATCTACTTTTCCAACAAGCGTTAAAAATTTTTGAATACCATTAACGAATATACGCAACCGAATGCACAACGTCGTAAAAGACTCCGGTACTTTCAACATCTTCGTATTAGATAATGGGACTGTGATTAATGCGTCCAAATTATTCTTCGAACATTGTAGAATGGAACTTACAAATATTCCTCTCGGATAGTTCCATGTTAAATAATAATGTAATTCTTGCCGAATGCCACGAACGAAGCACAGGCGTGGATAGTTAAGAGCCGGGGATTTAGAAGGCCAGGGGACTCGGTAAAGAGACTTCGTTCGCCGAAATAACAGGAGAGCCACCGTCTCATTAGGCATTCAAAAGGTCGCCAAGTATTAATCGCCGACTGAATGCAAGTGCCGAGTGAACGCGTCCGAAATAGCGAAACCGTAAAATCTGTAGGAGTGGCGCAATCGCGTAGCGGAGATTGTCGGATCGCGCATCGATACAAGAAACATTATCGTGCACGCAAGCTGACAAATATAGACGCGATCGTTAACGATCGTAGCCGATGTGGAGATGGTCGAGGATGGTCGTGGGTTGGTGATAGGTGGGTGGATCGGCGTGTCACCCGAGGCAAGGACGTAGCGAGGCAGCCCCGTGAGAATCGAGGGCCTCGTGAGTATGTGCGCGCGCACGTGAATTAGCGTCGTTACGTGTAATTAAGCCGACGTTGCGAGCATTAAACCGCGCACCGACTTATTATGCGCGCTTCCGTGAATGTATCCTGCGCCGCGGAACGAGAGCGCTTTCCTCGTCAGCCAATGGGGATTCCGTGGGGCGATGCACCGATCGATCTTCGGTGTTCGTTTGCAGCGACGCGCGTTTTTCAGGTGCGCGCGAGAGTAGAGTATGGGGCCGGTGGTGGTGGCGGGGAGCGGCGTTTCTCGACTTCCTTGGTCAGCCCGTCGAGTCTTGTGGTCGATTGCAGCGTCGTTTTGCCCGCGTAGAGATATAATGCACCGGTTGACAGAGGAAACGTTCGTTAGTGTTGGTAGTTAGAAGTGATCGTCGAGCTAACTAGAGTTTGGCTTTTCGTAAGCGAGAGCGTAGGAGCGACCGATGCGCCGAGGTGCAGTCGCGTTGAAAGTCTAGTGCCCGTGTAAAATGAAGCAATCAAAGTTATAACAAAAGGCTAACGGAACGTGCTTCGGTATTTCTGTTGGTTTATTGTGATAAGGTGATGCCCACACTCGGGAGGCTCTCGAATCCCCAAGTTACGTGCGCTTAGGAGGCAATGCCTGCGTGGCCTTTTACCCGATGGTGCGAGTACATTCTCCTTTTATAGGAGCTGTAATTTTCTCTTTGACACTATCAGCGTGTCTCATCGAGAACTTTGTTCGCGAATAGCGTGAGGAACAATGTGCCGTATGGTACAATAGTAGGGGAGGGAGGTGGGGGGTGGGGGGGGTGTTAGATTAATAATTAAATGTGTAGCGTCTGATTTGTTAAACCAGAGTTGTTTGTGAATTTTCAGTTGTTCGTACGCGAGTCGCATGCGTTTGCTTGGAAATTAATCGGCATCGCCGACGAGAATATTATATTAATAATTTTTTATTTAACGAGTGCTTGGATGGGGACGCGTCGTCATCAACTCGCGGTTAGCGAGCGTATCGGCACTTAATCGACCATAGCCGAACCTCGTAAGGGCCGCGCGTTCGCCATTTTCCCTTCCAGCGATTCGTTCGTTTTTCTTTTTCCTACATAACACTAGCCTTTCCGGCTTATAAATTTGTCACTGCGGGTATAAAGCAACGGCGCATGCGTAAACACGCGCTTCCACGGACGAACAAACGCCCGAAGGAATCCCGAAAATTTACTGCCGCGCATCCTAATGACCTTCCATAGTTATAAGAGTTGCGTATCTCGCGCGATCCTAGGAATTTATAGTCACGCTCGGCTTTATAAAATCGGAAAATAGCGGCGCGCGAACTTAAAAAAAACCGGTCGCGGGGACAAGGGAATTCCGATAACAGGGGACGATTTATCGGCACTATCGTGTCTGCCACCCCACGCAAATTCCATGTGGCAATTGTCGGCTCTTGGTTCCCTCGCATGCACACGGTGATCCTTTTTTTCCTTTTCGCCTCTTCTTATTTGCTTGGCGGGCGTTCGCTATCCTCCTCCGCGCTTCCCCCCTCCACCCTCTTCATTTATATATCTATTCGTCCAGGCGAGGGAAGAGAGAGAGAGAGAGAGAGAGAGACAGAGACAGAGAGAGAGAGAGAGAGAGAGAGAACGATCGTGGCGCGACGCGAGCGACGAGGGGAGGAGGGAAGGAGGAGGTGAGAACGACGAAGAGGGAGAGTATGGTGGGCGAGGGGTGGAGCGGGGCGGGATGGGAAGACGAGCATTGTTTGCAGATCGTGGGAAACAGGGAAGCGATTAGCCGGTCCGCGCGCTTACAGAGTCCAGAAAGTAGCGCGCGACGCGATTGTAGCGAGAGCGGTGTTTGCAAGGGCCGTGAGTCTTGTACTTTGCCCTTAGGACCGGCAACTTTTATCCGATCATAAGCTTTCGATTGAATGAACGCTGGGCGCGCCATGTCACTGGCAATTTGACATCGTCGCACATCATCGAACGAGCGCGACGATACTTTCCAAGATGAATCGTTGAACTTACCGTTGTTATACATTACGGCTTATCCCTATTAATATCGATTTACTTTTTAATTATGCTCGAAAAAATTACATAATACATGACACTTCGCAGTCGAGAAATGTTAATAGGTAGCAAAGGGCTTACATATACGTATGGAATTAAAAGGTATGACAATTCGATATGTTTTATTTTTTTAATGCGAGATAATTATTCGCATTTTCCAAAGAATTACATTTAAATAAGACTACTGTGCTTTCAACATTCTCATCCCTAACATTTGTTATAAATTTTATGACCTTGTAATTTTATCATTTGAATCGACGTCTATTATAATAATAGTATCACTCAACATTCATTATATTTTTCAATTTACAAAGAATTATCAATGACATTAATTTTTGAGTGCTGAATTTCAGATTACGTATAGTTAAATGTAAATTGTTTGCAGTTTGTTTAACACATAAAGTTTCTCATCTAATCTCGAGAACAGACGATTTCCATAAGTTTTAAACTGCAATAAAGAATGCAGATCAACATTAAACTTGTCTTTTAATTCTTACAACTTCATCTCTCAATATCAAAGTAATTTAAATTCTCGTAAATAATATATTCTAAATTTATTTTTTAACTTGTCGTTTATTTATATAAATTTCCGGTATTATGGTATACTTGCATCTCTTTACATTCATATTTTAAATATTATCCTTGCTTATGAAATGGAATTTCAACATTGAAACACGTTACATGGAAACTTTGCTTCCATTATTTATATCGAATATTAAAATTCACCCTGATATATGCATTTCGATTATGCATTTGAGTTAATATTTTAAATATATTAAATACATCTTCATTTAATAATAGATTTAATAAAGGATATTGTGTATAATAACTGATAGCAAGATATTTCTTCAAGTCATTTGTGTTACGATGTAAGGTATCCGGAATAATTTTCGATCAATATTGTCGCTCTTAGTATTATCGCGAACAGATCACGAACAATCATAAAATCTAACTGGTGTTGGCGATTTACAGAAACAAGTTATTTAACGCGTTTCATATACTTATAATAACGATAACCCGCAGAAATTAGATTATTATTTTTATGTAAATAATTCCAGCACTATGGCCTTACATCCGAGATTTTATTATAATTTCACGGAAATCTAAACTCGAGGCGAATTTAAACGACTTTAATTTAAATTTTGATGTATGGGGCAAATTTGCGTAGGATAGGATCCTCCTCGTTTTTCATCCTAGGCGAGCAAAAGCAAGGACATTCGAATAAAAATAGTGCAGAATGTAAAGCACAGCCGAGTATACTATATTCGAGTAAGTCGGGCGTTATTTTAAGATTGATAAAAGCAGTAATATTTTATATCTTTTATTTATTCATTCATATATTCTGCGTATTATGTATGAAATCATATTGACTAGTTTTTAATACGCGCTTTACGTGATATGTCCTTTTAAAATGTTTAATTGGAGCGTTTAATTGTCCTTTTTGCTATATAGTTAGAGCAGCGGATACTAATTAGGGATAATGGTCCTTGTCGCTGAAATGATTTATTATTATTTTCATTCCTCCCGATGGAGCTTACGGCTAATTAATAATATCGTAAACAAACGGATAATTTGATCGTGGAATAATCATGCAAACGGAAAAATGCTTTCAGTCATTTTCCTTAATTTTTTTTTTTTTTTTAAATCCTCACATAAACGTTGACTCGACTTGATGAATTTAAAATTTCATTAATAACGTCATATTATAAAATGTCACTAATTGTGCAAATTATTAGCGACTGCGATAATTAATATGCATTATCGAGATAGGGGTATGATTACTCGCCAACTATTAATTATAATTATTCCAATAAGTTTCCAATAACTTATCGAATCTCTGCCTCATTTATATCAATTAAACAAGCATGTCTTACGAGGAGTGAACGTTGTATGTTTATTAAACATAATCGAGGACATTTTAATACGAATGATTTATCGTACGTCGTTCTGCTGACATCGTAAAGCTTTCGATTATTTAATGCAATTTAATTTATAATTTTAGCTGTTAGTTTGGCTGATTGTAAGTAGCAAATAGCTTATCATAAAATACCAATTTTATCTTGCAATCAATAATTTGTCATTAAAAGAACCTATAAGCATATTAAAAATCATAGATACCATCTTAAAATACCATATGAATTACGAGTTGTATACGTTCGAGAGCGACACACGCGAGACGAGAACAGCCACAAGTGATAATTTGATTCTACTGGTTTACAGCTTATGGTATGGATTTGCCCAGCCATCGGTCAAACGGACTTCTCGTTATTGAAGCTGGGCGACGAATGCAACAGAGACAGAGACTGCGAGGCCAGTATCGTCCGGAGCCAGTGTTACCTCGGCTATTGCACTTGTCAACCTTTCTTTGCCCAATACAATGCCACGCATTGCCTTGAGTGTGAGTCTTTGTGCAGTTTTGATATTTACTTTACTTATTCACTTCGTAAATGAATTTTTTGTTAAAATGGGGAGGAATGATTTTTTATTATGTTAATTGTGCGTATGGGCTGGTGGGCCGGGGAGCCGTCTGTTTTTTTTTTTTTTTTTTTTTTTTTTTTTTTTGCTCATTCGAGGTGCAGCCGTAGAGCTAATATTTCAAAAAGTAATTGTAAAATTTTAATTAAAAAATTAAATGTAGGATGTTGGCTCTTCGCCTCGTTCACTATACATACGAATAGGAAATTAGTTACGGTTAATAGTTGATATGAAATGAGTTCAGCTTAAAGGAACAAATTAATTATCGCTCCTTTACTAACGTTATTTAGTTTAATAATTATAAAGCCGGTGATTTTATTGCTTTTATTTTATTGTCATTTGTTGAGCGCACCAAGTAGTGGAAGGTAATTTTATAAATGCGAAAAGTTTTAATATGAAAATGTCTTATTTCTTGAGCTGGACAAACTTGTTCGCGCTAATATTCCAACTCGTATATTTCTCTCTAACGTATTTCTGAGCTTTGTCATTTAATTTTGTACATTAACTCTTAATTCTTTTGCCTCGCCTTACTTACATCAAATATTTCTATCCACTGATTTTTTTTTTATTTCTAAATTGTGAATAATATTGAGTATTAAAAAAAAAGAAAAAGAAAAAAAACAATTTTCGTACATATGTTTTAAAAATGAAATACTCGGTTTATGAAACGCGTTTAGAAAAATTTCCTTCGTTGTACGTTATTTAAATGAGAAAATTTTGATTAAGGACGTTGCAAATCTATGTACATATAACGGTAGTGAATCGTTTGCTAATTTTTATTTTTCACTGCTAATTTCGCCAATTATTGCGACGAATCCATAGAAATATTCGACGGAAATTTAAATGTAAAAATATACACGTAATCCAGTCGTTATAAAAGAAAAAAAAACAGCAACAACAACAACAACAACGATAAAATCATGCATATATGCATAAAGACAAACGGCGAGTATGTACGAGTTACGGGTAATCTTGCTCATACAAGCGAAACGCTTGTTTATCATCTGTAAATAAATAAAGCGAATTTTTGCTGCGGACTGCATGAGATGGGATTTATGTTAAAATTGATAAGGCTCTACGATAATCGCTGTCGCAATTTTCGCTCAAGCTACACGAGCTCTTTGGTGTTTTTGGTTATTTTGCAGCTTATCTATCCGCGGCTGCACGCATGAGAAAAAGTTGGCTGAGCTCGGAGCGCCGGCTGCTAATTGAGTTCGGGAACAGGGACTTTCAATTAGCGCTATTATCGAATCACTAGTCGGCAGTGCTTTTCTCGGCTCCGTGTCGGGTTTTGAGGATTGCGGATGGGAACGGGACGGCGGACGTTGGGGGCGTGACAGAATTGCGCGGGGGACCGGCGTGGGCTGCGAGGGATGAGGAGGAGGAGGATGAGGAGGATGAGTAGGAGGGGGAGGAGGAGGAGGAGGAGGGCGGAGGTGGGTGGGTGGGTGGAGAGGAAGCACAGTTCCGCGCGAAGGCATTGGTCGACCTGTTCGACTTCTTTATGCGCGAAGGCATTGCTCGACATGTTCGACTTCTTTATCTAATTATAGCAACCCTGTTGGGCTACGGATGCATGGTGGACGAGCAATGTTCGCTCAGGGTGGCCAACAGCAGCTGCCACGAGAACCAGTGCAAGTGCCAGGAGGGATACTTGCAGTACCGCCGGCATACGTGCTTGAGCCGTAAGTATACTTGACTTTTCAGATTCTTGCATATTACTACTACTACTACCCGAACTATTTCAACTCTGACCGAAATCGGCCAGAGTTCCGCAACTTTTTCTTTGTCTACGAGGAACATTTTTCAATGTACTCCCGTAGAACGGGGATTCCTTTCATTTTTAACGGTCCTTTATGGGCTTATTATGTAACGCGATAATAACGCCTCAGGTCTTGAGGAGTTTCGAGACTCGTAAGATCCGTTATGCGACAAAATCTGAGCGAGTTGTAGCCGCTCGTGCAGAATATTTTTTACGACTCCACGAGCGCCTCACTACAACTAACTGGTCGTCATAGTGACTCAATTTCTTCGCGCTTAAAGTATTGTCGAGGATGAGATTGTTTGCGATCCATATTATTCGGCAACATCGAAAGCCCTTTTTTTTTCTTTTTCTTTTCCATTACTTGAACTGCATTATATCAATATTGATAACAACTCGAGTGAAATTTACAAACATATCTTTTAATCCATATTATACTCGGTTTATGTATATAGAACGGGATTAAGTTATTAATGGGTGGATTTGCCAGTTTTAGACTAGAAATATCTACTTTCAAAGTTACTCCTCCGACTAATATCAGGGCAAAGTACCTATATAAACAAAAGAGTTTCTCAAAACAGTCTGGAATATTGTTGAAATTATCAGTGTTTCAATTTAACTATAGATTTTGCTTACACACCAGCATGCAGTACAAATATTTTCATCAATTTACTTAAAATCTCGTTAAATATTATCTTAAAGCTTCTCACAAGAATATCTTGTAAAGTTTAATACAGTGGTACTTCTTCATTAAGCTTCATCGTGAAGAATACATCATATAATCATATAACGTAGCGCCAAATAAACTTAATAATGTACGAATAGTCGCATCAAACTTAACAGAGATTTACTTTATCGTTCAAGATGTAAGCGTACGTTATAAAGAGCACGAAGCATCAAGACAAATTACACTTAGGGCGAATTATTGCTTAAAAACATGTCGGTCACCGTTGCTGTAGACTCATAAGGCTAATGCAATCGAAATTTGTCTCACGTTCTATCGTTCTATGTCTCGCCGTGGCTGAAGATTCCTCGATTGGATCTACGTGGTGAATCGTGTATGCGCCAAAGTGCACGCGCGCGGATTAGGCGATTTGACGGTAGGACAGACGTCGGGCACGCGAGGAGTTAAGTCGTTTCAACGGTTGCAGCTGGTGGTTGAACGCGGACAACGAAATTTGGGTTCTCACGATGATCCCCACAGGATTAAAAAAATATGATCAGCCCGATATATTGATTACGAGCAAGATTTGGCGGGTGGTTCAACCTCCTTTACGTGCCGCCATCGCCGCCATCGCCGCCGCCACGCGGATATATCGAAGAGCCACGCGAGTGTAATGGCTTGGATGTGCACAATAGATCTCGTTAATGCGCCGAGTAAGAGTAGTAAACGGCAATTACATAAATTACCGCGTACTTCCCGTGATTTATCATCCCTTATTCCTGGTCGAAGTACTTAACATCTCGAAGGCTACACGAGCCCGTAAATAGCTCCTCTTAATAGTAAATTAATTGTAAACCAAGCATCGCTATTATATATTTATGAAATAAATTGTTGAAATTAATATAATACATTTTAAATAAAAATTCGATATTAACCGTCGGTATTCCCATTTGAACTCTCGAGCTTATGATTTTAATTAAGCTAAACGATGATAATACTAGGAACATAATATCTCTCTTTAAAAATACGAATTACATTTTTTACCATTTGGTAGCTACAGTTTGGCTTTCTCGATAAGCGCCATCCCTTCGTAAATCGTAAAAATAAATTCTCAGTAAGTTCTCAGATTTAATAAGGAGAGAGGAAAAATTGCGAGAGTTATGCCCGCAGCTAGGATGCCGAGTCGGACGAATAGGCAGTCGAGAGACGACTATTTATCGATTGGAAAGGTTCGCGGTCGCGACAAACTAATCACTGGAAAGTCATCTTTGCGACAAGTTTGTAGATCGTACGATGGGTATCCATGACCTATCCGCCTCGATCGACGACTCCTTTTCACAAATAAATATATATATATATATATATATATATATATATATTTGCGATGTAATTCTCAGCTATTATTGAATTGCCATCGGTCCAATCAGATTATTTATCCTCGTGGGCGCTGGAAAAGCGTGCATTTTTCTCCCGGCGAATTTCCAATTTAAATGCTTCGCTGTTATTCAGCGCAAGCGAACGCCGATTAAAAATTCTCGTTGCACAGCAGCTTGTGATTAACGCGCTTACACGCTCGCTTATGAGAAAAAGGGCCAGATTAAAAGCCACTGGCGGCTCATTGGATTTTCAATCATTATTATCGCGCGGCGATCGGCGCCGACGTAATCTCCCGTCTCTCGGATCGCCTCGCCTCTCCCTTCTTACCTCTTCGTCGGCCTCCTCCGCATCCTCCTCTCCCAGGGCTCTCACATGACGACTTTCTGTCGACGCAGCGGCAAAGTTGGGCCAGGTCTGCTACAGCAACGCTCACTGCCAGCTCTGGGACAGCGACACCCACTGCGACTTTCTCATACCGGATCTGTTCGGGCGCTGTCAATGTACGGCTCCGATGCGTCAGGATGGTGAAGTCTGTCGCCCGGACCGACTGGTGAGGCCCCCGGTACCTGTGAGCCTACAACCCGTTTATCCACCGGCCAGCGACAACGAGCTCGAGGACGCAGGGACGCGCCGCGACGCCGGTTTCACGACAGCAACGCCTGACGAGGAGGACACTGGTGAGTTTGTGCGTGCGTGTGGACGCGTCTCTCTCTCTCTCTCTCTCTCTCTCTCTCTCTCTCTGTGAGACACTATCGCTATTTTGCCTTCTCAAGTAGCCAATTCAACTAAGTTTGAATAGCCAATTGGGGCTGGGATTTACTTTCGTATTTACTTTATCGGCGCAAGGAGCTCGTATTTTTCGGCTTTTGAAATGCGTTCGAGGTGCGATGCATGTACCGTTGATTTTCATTTACACTCTCGTGTAAACTTTGAGCTATAAAATAATCAAGAGAAATTATTATCGAGTGTAATAATGAAGTTTCTATTATTTGATATTTTTATATATAATTTATCGAAAATATATAATTCTCATGGGTGATCGATATTTATTTTTTTTTTGTCAGGCTCTCTCTCTCTCTCTCTGTTTCATACCACATCAATGTGTATGAAAAAAAAAGAAAAAAAAATAAACAACAAAAACATTATACAGAACATGTTGCTATAAATGGAAAAAATTAATTTTCTTTTATTAATGGATCTTCACAAACATATATAATAAGGTTAAAAGTAAAATGATACTGCGGATGTATAATATCACTACGAGCGTTTAAAATTATCGATATAATTCATATTAATGCCTCATTTAAAAGTTTAATTTTTTTTTTGTACTGCATCATTACAAAATTTATTCAAAGTAAAAATTCTAATTAAAGCATAAATTTACGAATAAATTTATCGTAAATTAAATGAGAAATTTTTTTATGTACAGCATTATTTTTATAATTATATTAAGCATTTCATTTCTTGCATTCTTTGAATTAATTTATTCTATTCGAGAATTTGAATTGTGAATGAATTCAAGAATTTTATTTAATAAAACTTTCATTAAACTGACAATTTTGTAGTGCGTTAAAAGTACTATTCTTATAGTTAATTATAATGGAAATGTCAATATTGTAACTCTTTTCGTTTTAATAGAAAAAAACTGCATCGATTTAGCGAACGGAACAATTCTGAAATTTTTGTATTTTACAGGTAATTTTAATAAGGTGAACAATGATAATTTAAACGAATAATAAATTTTCTTTCAATCAATAACAATATATACTTTTTTAATCTACATAGAAAATGTACTTCATAATTTATATCTGCTATTGACTTATTATTATTCTTTGATTTATTACTTTATGATTTTTTTTTTCTATAAAGAAATATAAAATTATGATCAGTATATTAACCGCTCTATACTATAATAAATATTTATTCTTTAAATTTTACACTTTAAATAAGAAACAATTCATTAGATCCAAAACATCGACAAATATCAACTTATTAATAGTGTTATACTTAAGTAAAGGTGATTTCTATTTAAAGTATTTCTTTCTTTTCATTCATAGTAAATTACTTACCATCACAAAATATTACACTTCAATTACTTTATTGTTGGATAAGTTCACACTATGGCAAGTAGAATTTGAAAGAAAAAAAAAAATTATAATTTCTGATTGAATTTGTTTATATATATTTTTGGTCAATGAATGCGCGATTAAGGCCAACAGCCGTGGCTAATAATAATAAATCTTCTTTAAATGTAGGTGTCCAATTGTCCTGGTTACGGAATGCTACGATTCTTCTGTCGACAGTACCACCCACACAGTTAATGCCAATAAATCTCGTCACTAGACCTTCCTTACGTGCAGAACTGCAACCAAATGAACTTTTGGATAATGACTCTATCGTCGTCGAAGCTGATATTGCGGAACTCCCGCAAACTACTACAACTTCAACTACGGGTATTCAATGTCTATATGTTAAGGTCTTAAATCAATATCGTTTGAGGATTTATCGAGAGCAGTTGCTTATGAGTATACTCGTATAAGCTGTCCATTATTATTCATTTATGACGTCTAATAATTCGAAAGGTGCAACTATCCTGCTATTTGTTGTAAATTAATTATTGAATTAGTTCAATTAGTGAGAGGCAGTCGAGATTCACCGCGTCAATACTTACCGTCCGGTTATCGATACGAAATTAAACCAATTGTAATTACAATCGACTTAAATATCATGCAAATATTTCCGATTCCCGTAAAACTATCCCATAATTCACGACGATATATAATAATAATAATAATAATAATAATAATGCAGGTAATAATTGTGCAAATTTTGGGCGTGTCTTCTTAAATAATAAAAGTCTGTAAATCATTGAGCTCTTCAATAGCCGATCGATAAACCGAGCACTTTGTTTCGTGGCCGATTAAAATTTGCCATAACTTGGAGACAAAAAAGAAACACGATAACCAAAAGCAGTCCCCTAGCTGCTTGAAATTCGACTGAAAGCAATCAGCAGAACATTAAACGGCCGTACTGATCGAATGTGATCTGATTAATCGCCGATGTCGATGTTTCAGTAGCGGCTCCAACAAAGACCGATCGACACGAGGGCGAGTCCTTCAGCCCCGTGTCTCTGGGATTGGCCTGTGCCTGGGATGCCGAGTGCCGTATGGCCGACCCGAATTCCCGCTGTCTTGATGGGGTCTGCGAGTGCGCGCGCCGCGCCGGCAACGGTACCTGGTGCAGCGCCCGTAGGACCGGTTGCGCCCCTGGTACCTTCCAGTGTCGCGGCACCGGCGCCTGTATCAGCTGGTTCTACGTGTGCGATGGGCGGCACGACTGTGCCGACGGCTCCGACGAGCTCTGCGTTCTCGGCAGACTCCAGTCCGACTGCCCGGCCCAGGCCTTCCGGTGCAAGAGCAGCGCCACCTGCGTGTCCAGGGCGTCGCTCTGCGACGGAACCAGGGACTGTCCCAACGCCGAGGATGAGGCCGGATGTAGCGACCGGAGAAGTTGGTGATTTGTTTCTTTCTCGGGGGGGGGGGGGGGAGATGGGCGCGCGCGCGCGCACGAACCGGACGACATTTGCTTTCGACCGACTCCGACGTGCCTCCTTCAGTTGCGACGAGACTCGCGACTCTCTCGATCACCGTTTTTTCTGGACTCGTTGTGGTTCTGCCACGCTGGACGCGGCCTTATAATTTCCTGGGAATATTCGTAACTTTATCGAGCGATTCGGTTCAAAGCTCCTCACTCCCATCGGTTTTAATATCTTTGGTCGAATAATCAGACTATAATAATAATAACAATAATGCATTTACAATTAAGGGAGAAATTGATTGGCATTTATTACTCGATGTTACGGCCACAGCGAGCCGATACTTCTTCCGGCGAATTATTTAAACGCCATTTACTCTCTCTGACAAAACCTATTTTAATCTCTCGGTCATTGCGAAACTTCCTTCTCGAAATTCGAAATTCAACATCGTTGCTAAATTATATGAAATATATGTATCAAAAGTGTCTTTAGCGCGATTTAATTTCCCAGCTTTATATTCAGATCTATATTTATTTTAATAGACGACTCAACCTTTGAAAAGATCACTAAACGATCATTAGACGATTCGATCGTTGATCCCCTAAAAACCACGAAATGTGTTTTGAGTGCGAGGGTGCCCTGAGGATATCGAGCTAACCTCGTCCCTCGACCACTAAACGAGGCCCCAAGTACTTAGCAGTAAGAAACTTGGCTCGTCCATAAGTGTAACGAGGGCGCAGCAGCCAAGAAAAAAAAACAGATAAAAGAGAAAAAAAAGAAAGAAACGCGAGCATCGTTCGGTAGATAAGCGAGTGTGCGAGTCTCGTTAAAATCGACTCCAAACGCGATAACGGCAAGTTTTAGAGGACTCCCTCGCGTGTAGAAAGAGGCTTTTGCGCGAAGTTGCTAGTCCAGTACTAAGCACGTCGCTTCATCCATGTCCGCAGAATGTCCGGACGGGGCCTTCCGCTGCAATAATGGCCAGTGCCTGCCCGCTTACGAGTTCTGCAACGCCGTCGTCTCCTGCAGGGACGGCAGCGACGAGCCTCGTGGCGCCTGTCGCACCCGGAACCGCAGCCGCCTCTCGCCCCGTTACTGCCCCTTCAAGTGCGCCAACGGACGATGCCGCTCCGACGCCATCACCTGCAGCGGCAAGGACGGCTGCGGCGATAACTCCGACGAAACCAATTGCGCTGTCTGCAGTGAGTCTACCCGCATCCTTTCCCCTCTCCGCGTCTAATGACTCATTGTCCCGTCCACCCACTGTCGGGACTATTCTAGTCATTGTCATTTTTTAAAGACCGCACGTTCTATTCGTGAAACATGAATGACCTTATCTTCGCGTTGCTGTTTATGTTCGGACTTCGTTGCGAGTAGCCGCGATATCGAGACGCGTACTTTAATCGCTTTAGAATACACGAAAATTCAACGTTCACGCGTCCTAAGATATTTAATTATGCTTTTGAGGGTGGAGATATTGGATAAGCGAGTGTGAGTAAGGTGGACGTCAGCTTTTGGCAATGTGTTTACATTCGGATACTTTGGCTATTATGGGAATTAATAAGATCTATCGACGTAATTGCTTGGCCATCGGGCGTTGCGCATTGCATTAACGTCCATTCTCATCGATAACCTATTGCTCTAAAATGTGTGCGAAGCTTTAATTACTTATCAATTCAGAAAAATTTATAAAAAAAGCTCGTCGTGTTGAAATATTTGAGCGAATATAACCTAATGGCTAATAGCATTCGCGAAAAATGAAAATAAAACGACATTGATTATGATGGCGTAATTGAATGATGTAAATTCGCAAGTTGTTTGGATGTTTCTTTTTCAATTTTTTTCCGAATTTTTTAGCCAAACTCATGGCAATATCAATCTAGGTTATCTCGTTACAAGTTTCACTTTGAAGTTTCGAATTCATTGAAAAAGTTATAACGTTACCTATATTAACAGTCGAATATGAGTCTCGATATATTAAATTCTAGCAAGGTAAAAACTGTTAATGTTCCGAGCTTCGTTATTTGTTCATTTAAAACTTTCTAAACATACAATCAAATAATGAAATTTTTGTTTAAAAGCAATTAAAAGCGTTCATTTTTTTTTTTTTTATTGTAATTTATTTAATGTATTTAAAGACAGTTCTTGCTTAATTTAACCAAGATTCATCTGGAATTAATAGTAATTACTTTGCATAACAATTCCATTTCATAAAATGAAAGTTTTTGTTTAATGCTCAACTTAGTTTAATTAATTGTATTATCTGGACGTATCATTTATAAAATAAAATCATCAAAAATAGTAGTAGTAGTAGTAGTAGTAGTAGTAGTACTTATAATAAAATGTAATTAAATGACGATCGATGCACGATTTAGTAATATTTCCAACAAATGATTAGTAAAATGAATTTTCAGATACGATAACAAACATACTCCAGACGCAAATATAATCTTTTACAATTTTTGCGTATGTGGTTTACGTATAATTATCTAATGTATAGTAATTAACGAAATCTTATTTTTCTTGCAGAATGTGCTCCAATGCTCTAATCCCCATCTTGGGATGTTCGTGTCGTTGGAGAATTTTCCACAATGTTGTACAGAAGAAACAAAAACAATAATAAAAACAACAACAGCACCAACAGACAACAAACATAAAAATATAAAGAAGGAATTATAAGAGTGAATAAATGTAAAAGTGCGCGACGTAGTAATCATCTATTCGCAAATATAGGTCGTTTTAGCCGCACCGATGACCAAAGATCAAATAACCTGAACCGAACCCATTCACGGACAATGCATCTTAAAAAGCTCGTCCTTTGATTTTTCGTCATTTACACAGAAACAAACACACACTCACACACACGCGTACACGCGTACACGCGACACACGACACATGACACACGACACACGACACACGACGCGCACGCACGCGCACACACACACACACACATATGATAACAGCCTAACTTCGATAATAATATCGCCTTGTGCCAAAAATTATTTTCATACGAAGAGAAACATCTATTTTAGCATTAATGCGTACTTAATTATAATATTGAAATGGATGTATTGGAAAATTGTGGTTTGCTTCTTTTTATAATTATAATTATTAATTTTTTACTTTATCGTAAATTGTATTTGCGAATACTTTTATTATTTTAAAAACGAATGATTCGTCGATTGAAGGAAAGAAAAATTTCATTTTGTACCAAATGCGTACACTTATAATCGTATAATGTAATTAAATATCATATATTTTTCATCAGCCGACAGGAGGAGGCAAGAGAGAAAAAAAAAATAGAAAAATAGACAAACGGGGATAATATTACTATGTGCTACTCTTCTTCTTTCTTTTTTCATGTAATATTTTAACGGATTCACAGCTATAAAGCCGTTTACTTTAAAGGACTAAGCAATTGACGCAATTCCAATAAACCGCACTTTGTTATTATAAAATGCGTCGTCGGCGTTCGCTTTATCGATAAATTTTCGGGCGAGAAAGTAGGACAGAACTAAATGGAAAGTGCACTCTAATCTCATACGTATTTATAAACATACAACCCAATCCACTTGCAAATCATAAATTCACTGTCCTCGATATGCGCATCAATCCCTAATAGAATTTCAACAAAACATTCAGTTCTGTCCGATATTTATTCTGCATTAGATAATAGACGTAGTCGTATTTATTTACCGGCGTAAAGTTTTATATATTACGATACTGTAACTTCTTGTAACCAGATATACATATAATTTGTCATACAATACATGCTAACGCAAACTCACACGCCCATTTATGCATACAAACAGGCGTAAGTGCTCGCGTGCGTGTAACGTCAACGCCTGAGCGATCAACTTAGAGAAAAATAGAACTGTATTTTCAATAAAAAGTATCTACATTCATTGGAGAAGCAACGATTTCTCTCTCTCTCTCTCTCTCTCTCTCTCTCTCTATCTCTCTCTATCTCTCTATGTCTCTTTCGTGGCAGTTTTCCCAAACTATGGAATTGCGGAAGCTCGAGGAGGGGCGGAGATTGCGCGCGACCACGTCACCTGGACGATTCGTCGATACGCGCTTTAAAAACGCTGTTCGCATGTTTAATCTCATATCTGAACTTGAATTGTATTTCTTGGGCTCTCGGTCGCCACTATCCTCCCACGCCGGCTCCCGCTGATTAATACCAGACGACGCTTTTTATCGCTTCTTTTCTAATGCATTTGCTATATTTCAATTCTCTGGGGCTCCTCCAAAATCGCCCTTCCTCATTTTATCCTCCTTCCTCGTCGACCGGCGGTCCTCTTTCACTCACCCCCACTGCGTTATTGATTACACTTCGATGGCTCCTTTAATTCTACCTTGGATTTGCGCTTGAATGATTTATTGTTTCTCTTGACACTCGATTATAGATTTCATGTGTGAACAAGGGCATTTTAATCAACTGTTTTAATCCAGTCAATTTTAAATATTAATTGTTACAGTCGTTAACGTATTTCCGATCTCGTACGTTACAAAACAATTGTCAATATTTTTTCTTCTTTTATCAATACGGGCTCTTTGAGGGAGGTGAGGTGGGGAGGGGTGGGAATGAATTTTAATGGGTTTGTCAGTCCATTTTTAAGATAAATGTACAATTTTAAACTGGCTATAGTAAGCCTTTCGTCGAAAAATGAAAGAATTCAAAATATGCCGGATATGTTAAAAGTCTGCATAAATTTATATAATTTATTAGCGTTTGAAGCATTAGAACATTATTTTATTTTTTTTTATTTCAATTGCACATAACATATATGTACGTACTATTACGTATATATATATATATATATATATATATATATATATATATACATAAAATGCTGAATAAACCTCGAGCTTGTCGCTGTTGATATTTCTTAGATTCTCGGATTTGATGCGCCGCCCAAAGTTGCCGAAGAAGATGCTGACGGTATGAATGCTCTCGGCGACGCTTTAACTGTTCGCTCCATTCACGCTCGTCGACTCGTCGTCGCTCTCTGTATAGAAATGTTCGCTGAGCCGTGGAGTTGACGTCGCGAGTCATCGTTCTCGAGTATCCTTACGTACTATGCTGTCCTCGCCTCGAGGTTCGGATTTGTTGTTTGGACACGGGCGATGCCCTCGTTGCCGCGACCTCGATATGCTCCGCGACTTGTCCGCACTTCTGGAGCGTCGACTCGACGAGCGGCTATTAGCTTTATTTTGTTTGGGCTCGACTTACTTCGCCACTTGGGCAAGCAAGTCTACTGTGAAACGATGCTTACTTATTAATGCGTCTATACATATATATATATATATATATATATATATATATATATATATATATATATTGCGCGCCCGTGCGCGTTATTTTTATTTTGAGCATATTTACGCAATAATGATTATTTTTCACTTGGAGCGATCGACGGTTTAAAGCTCGTAATTTTTCGAAAAATTCTTGTAGCTGCGTCGCAAATATTATGCTAAGCTCTTGCCAATGAAGCTCAGTACAGAAATATTTCAAAAATTAACACTAAATATTTAGAAAATCGGATTTTCTAACATTATATAATACATTGAAGCTTTGTCTAAGTACTATTTACATTGACAAAATGCATTTTATCAGGTGTTTTCCAAGGAAAGTGATTTTAGATTTAAATAAATGTGTATTTATGCTTAGTATTATTGCTTTAAATTTTATAGATTTTACCGTCCCATAAATATTCTACACTAGAATTCTACTTCTATGTAAATAAATATTATTTATAGCGGGAAATTCTCGTTATAATAACCTTAATTGCACAAGGAAATTATACCGGTTATTTACTTACATACGCACACACCAATGTCCAATGATTTATTTTCATTTATAAAAATTACGATACTCGTTTCAATGTATACAATAAATTATTGCGAACCATTATTTTCCGTTACGTTCTACCAGTAATAAATATTATTGAGCGTCGATATGCGAAACAAATTACTACCAGATTTTTATTAGCAGAACGTTGGCTCGAACTTTTTTACGTTTCTCCAAACATCGTTCTTTCACTTTACTCCTTTTATTTACATACACATTATGAACGTGAACATTGGTGTGTTGCTTAATACCGGGTTGATACAGATTGTTATTATTTCATCAGAAATTATTCTTTACTGCGTAATTGAACGACACTCGTTAACGCGGATACAGTCGAGTAATATTTTACATGAAATAGCAGCATAATGACGTTGTCGCGAGCCATTGGATTCCTCATTCTTCATCGCGTAAAAGTACAAAAGCGTCTCGGATAATCGCTCGCGATACATAAAATACATCTTCCCGTCGTCGAATCGTCATGGAATCGCGTGAAAAGTTGCTTATTAAAACGACAAACGCGTAAGATCGATTGGTAAGAAAAGCTTCCAATCTAAGTTTTTAATTCTTCCGAATGGACGCCGAATATTTTCAGGTTGGCGAGTAGTCGTAGGTATGGAGACGTCGAGTGGCTCCTATCCAATGACATAACGGACAAAGTTTCGCGCGCACATGCACATGTCGTGTTGCATTGTGCGGGGGCCGTGAGCCGGCGTGGCACGGTCGGACGGCGGAGAGGGGGCGGGGGGGGGGATTCGCCGTAGATTTCGTTTTTCGGCGCTCGATGCGTTTGCGAGTTGCGCTCGAGTGGGGATTTTGACGAAATGTGCAGGGGAAGGAGCCGTTGTCGGGCCTGTTGAGCTCGAACGAGTTTCCGCGTCTGCTCGACCGACTGCCCCGTACATTTTATTAGGAAAGCGAACTTGAAAACCGGCATTACTGGACGATTTGTTGATTTGTTAGATAAAGCTCGCTGGTGGTTCTTTTTTTTTGTTTTTTTTTTGTTTTTTTTTGTTTTTTTTTTTGTTTATACATTAGTTTATACATTAGTTTGCCGAGCGAACAATAATACCCGATGTACTTTTCCAAGCGCTTCAAGCATCAAAATTTCTAATGAAAATTTGATTCGAAAATACCTAATTCGACGTAGCATCATAGGCGCGTATCCCTACTATTTATCGCTTGTTTATCATGTATTATTATTATTATAATATGGGTTTGTATAATTTCTATAGCTTATAAAAATGAAAAGAATCAAACAAAAAATTTCTTATAATTCATGGAATAAGTATTAAACTACAATCGAAGGTTATTTTCGAAAGATAAAAAGCTTTTGTTTGAAATTTTCTCTTGTTATCGCTATGTTTCATTTTTTTCATTTTTTTTCTTCTTTTTTTTTTTTTTAAATTACACTTTTAAAGCTCCGTGGCTTTTTGTTTAAATAAATATTAGATCGATAAAAAAGTATTGTTTGCGTAGCATAAATGCCGCAGCTTGAATTTTCCAACAACAGCAGGCTTTAACTATTTATGAAATATTTTTCTAAAGTCCAGCGCCTATGAATGTAAGGTTGTTAATAAGTGTATCGAATATATATATATATATGCATATACATATATATATATATATATATATATATATATATATATATTGCAGAGGAAAAGTAATTAGGCTGCATGAGAAAGTAAAGTAAGGGAGCCCCTGGTAATTTCATAGCTATTAAAGTGCCAAATTGAAGTAAGAAGAAAAAAATTAATGTTTGATTATGTAAAGCGTTTGGCGAGTCAAAGCAAGAAAATGTCAATTTCTTCCAGTTCGGACGAAACGTGGTAGCGCAAGTAGCCCTTGCCCATTTAGATGATAAGTCAGCATCGTCGCGACTGCTATACAGGAAATTTCCTCTCGTTGTCTTTAACATAAAACATTGTAGTGCAATCAATGGAGCGCGCAAAGAGGCCGCCTAATGGAATAATTCTCCACGAGTCGTGTCGAACGCAAATTGAACGATGTAAGTACGAACGAGTAACTAGTCTACAGGCCTCATTGCATTATTAACATGTGCTTATGAGAATTGCTCTCAACGTTGCTTTCAATATTGGTGAAACTGGTGAAACTCAATAGTTCTTCAAATTGCATAAAAACATGCTATTCCACTGTTGGGCTTAAGCGATGTAAGCAGTTTTATGAAATAAAAGCCAAAGATACATTTTAAGCTATAATAGTAATCGTTTAGTTGATGCGTAAGGTACTGTTGTTGATGCACGACGACATATTAACAGTTCAGCTAGTTTCACCAATAAGTTAAACGAAAACATTTTATTTCACTTCTGTTATAACGATAGTATGCGAAGGAATTGAAAAAAAAAAAAAAATAATAAATAAATAAAATAAATAAAAAATATGGGATAACACATATATCTGCTCATTTCGCAATTTTATATTATAATTAGTTATGTGTTTACAGAAGACATTCTTCTTAATGTGTAAATATCGATATTGCGCATACGCGTACGCAGAAGATCGTAAAATAATATTCCAAATGAAGTTCGCATTTCAAGGCTGAAATAACAATAATGCCTATAATAATTTAATGTTTCTTATATTAGACAGTGATGTTGTAAATTCTTATTCCATTAACCAATACAGCCTAGCATGATTAAAAGCCGCGGTCAATGATGAAGAAATGTGGTTGTATTTTTTTTTCATTTTTTTACGTTTACTATTATTGTGTTTCGTTGAAAACGAGTGTTTGTTTTTCTTAATTACGTAGCGTTAAAAGCCATTGAAACGATAATGTGCCAATACTAAATAAACGTGATCTGGCATTCCGTTAGTTTTGAATAATGCGTTCCCGAACTTTATGTAACCAAACACGAGTTACTCACGTAAAAGTTCCAAATGCTGCTAAATAAGTATATTCGTTAGGGAGCCTTAGAATTTACATTGGTGAGCGTATTAAGGGAAGCGAGTATATTATTACATCGATAGTATTAGGATGAATTTATTGATAGACGAAAGTTTGGAAGAAGAATGCCAAATTACGATCTGATACAATCATCGTGTTGCATTGTTGATGAATTATGAATTGAATTGGATAGCTGTGACTTCGTTAAAAGCAATTTTGAGAATTCACGCCCAGGAGCATCTGCTACACGTGCAAATTATTTTTAGCACAGCTATTCAAAATGCGAATCTTTTCTCGATAGTGTGAAAAAGGCATTTATTTATCAGCGCGAGTGTGATTATCTATATTTATATCGAATGAAAGTACGAAGATTTTTAATATTGAAATGCAGCTCGATAGGATAGCATTGAAATATATATTATTATGTCCATCGATTTTATAGCTTAAACTTCGGATAATACGCAATAAATAAGTGAATCGTGTCGTATAAAGGCTATTAAATTGTTTAGTAAACACATTTAAGTTGTAATAACTTACTTATGTGTCCTATCCAATTTCATCATTAATTTTTTTTTTTTTTCTTCAAATATATTTCGGCTTAATGCGATATGAAATAGAAATAGTTAACGGTTAACCCTCGGCTATTAGTCATAATTTCAAACTCGAAGAATGTCACTATCGGAATTTTATGTAATCATAAATATCGATAAAGATTCGTTAGCTGTCAATCAGAGAGAAGATAATAAAAAGGCTGGTAAATTATTTCAATATTGTAAAAAAGAAAAAGAACAAACAAAATTGTTATCCAAGTCTCTACCGCTATATTTAAAAAAAAAAAAAATTCAAAGATATTCTCTTATTGTGCTATTGCAAAGAAATATATGCAGCCGCAATTGTAGGTAAAAATTTCATTTTCATAACGATGTTATGACTACCGATGAAAGTGAAAACAATTATCTCAAAGTAATTATCAATTTTACAATCAAACGTCATACATAATAGTAACGCAGTAAAGTTACTTCAGTACAGGCATAATTTATAAAACCTTGACTAATTAGTAATGTTTGGTTACAAATTTACAAAAGATCTACGTAACTAACATAATGCGTCCCATAAAAATTTAATCCATGGCATATAAAATGCAAAATATTGTCGCTCAATAGCAATAAATTAAATTAACACTACGTTATATTTGGTTAATCTACTGGCTCATTTTTAATAAATGAGATCATTATTGAAAATTTCCTTGTTGCAAATTGGTCGCTGTAATGATTCTTTTAGATTTGTCAAACATTATAATCAGAAGATACGCGGTAATCCTTTATTGAAAATGGCATGAGACTTATGTGTATGTGTGTGCGCGCGAGCGCGTGCCGTTTTGTATAAACAATTCTCTAAACTCATGATATAATCAGAATTGTACATCCCTTCCCTGCCGCCCCGCCGTTTCCACTGCCTAAAACATCTCATGACGAATAAGACTCTCTTAACGAGATAATACGTACTTTCAAGACATAAAATACGTCTTTTACGTGTACCGATTTCAAGCGAACCGACATATTCCTCGCCCAAATGTAGTGAGAAATTCCTCGCGATTCTCTCGCGGTTTCATCCTTATGCCATTGTAGTCGAACTCGGAGTACTCGCTCATCCCTCCTCACTGACAGCGTCACTACGAACGAAGACACATTCTAAAGGTGAGAGACGATGCTCCGTAGGCCCGGTAAATCGCCTTCTCTCGTTCGAACCCTCGCGCGGCTGCGGCTGCGGCTGCGGTTGCATCCGCCCGCGTGCCTCGTGCATCTTGTGCGCCTCGTGTGTGGGCGGCGGGACGATTGGTGGATAGGGTAGGGCAGATATGTGGTAGGATGGGGGGGGGGTGTAGGGAGGTGTAAGGACGGTTCGGCGATGGAGGAGGGGCGGGTGGATAAAGGGGATATCATCACAGGAGGGGCATCGCTACCCCCGCGCAAACGTCTCTGCGCAGAGGCGTCGAGGGAAGGTGGCGCGTGCGCGCGCGGGTAGTCGTGCACGTTCGGACGAGTCGTTTCGGTTCGGCAGTCGCACGCCGCCGTGGTGACAGTGGAAGTCGGGCGCGACGTGGGCCCGGGGTCGCCTCCTGGCCGATCGATAGTATTCACGATACCGAGGTCGCTGGAACGGCCCTGCGGACGGCACCTGGTTGCGACCTTCACCGAGAGTCCCCATGACGAGCTCCAGGTAGGCAGCCACGATTTTTCCTACGACGTCGTAGCCCCTCCCCCGCCATCCCAACCACAACCCCATCCACTCCGGTGGCACGCGGCTGCTGCGTGCGTGCGACGCACATTTACGGACTCCGCACGTGACGGGATGGGAATACGTGAACGATACTGTCTGTCACCTTTGCCGCTGCTCTCGTTTGAAAGTACTTTGACACTCGTCGTCGGGCCTGCCGCTGCAGCACACATTGCGTCTTTGTCGAATTAATTGTCGGGATTCCATTCGGTGGCTTCCCCGATTGGCCTTTTTTTTTTTTATTTTATTTCATTATTATTTATTTATTTATTTATTTATTTATTTTATTTTATTTCATTATTATTTATTTTTTTATACCACAATAGGCCACAAATAGCTTTTCTCAATTTGCTTTTGCTCTTATCTATTTAACTTTGCGCGCATTTACGTTGTTTAATCGATACTCTCTGTGCGCTATTCGATTATTACTCGGGCCCCCTCTATTTGTCCGTATCAAAGATTTGTCTATTGACAATTAGGAAGAAAAAAAATACGCGACAAATGCATCACTGCCTGTCAACTCTTTAGCGGCATTATTATAGTTCCCTCTTATTAATTAAAGTTAATTTATTTTTTATGAATTTTCCTTCATAAATAATGTTTACCATAAAAACAAATGTTATAAATATGAAATGAGCGGCCTTCTTATAAATGCCGTGTTCATTCTTATGCTTTATAGCGATTTTCGAACGTTTGCTCATACGCAATCCAAAGATTGATAAAATTTTCACTATAATTATATATTGTTGACTTATATTTTTTAGAATAATCTTCGTACTTTTATGAAATAAATTGATCGATTCATGATTTTATGGAGCACAAGTTATTGTGCAAGTTCTTATTATTATCACATTCATTTCAAGTGCTCCCGTTTCGAATGCCACCTGCGCCACAAGAACAATTATTTATAATTGAACATTTTTATTAAATTAATCCTTCCTTGTATGGCAATGTCAATTATGTGTACTGAACGTATATGAATTTTTTAATTCTAAAATATTAGCTATTCATTTAGAACGGCGCGTGAGTTTAGATAATAACAATAGCAGCTCTGTAAGAGTGAATTATGATTGCAATAATTCAAGCCCATATATGCATGTATTTATTATTGAAGTAAATTAATAAATTGCAGTAAATATTATATAATGACACAAACTTAGAGAAATGACAATTTTGTATCAGTGATTTATTTATTTATAAAGAAAATATCGATAGGGAATGAATTAACGAACGAACATTTTATTACTTATTGTATTAATGAATATATTTGGAACGTATTAAATTTAAACTTTAACGACATTTATCATCTTGGGAAGATTTTACGTAGTTTGTATAATAAATTTTCTTTTTAAACTGTATTTTTGTATTTTCGCTGTTGCAAATATTATATGTAAAAATATCGTTTTTAATAAATATTATTTTTAAAATTTTATTATTATTATTCATCAAACGCTCAAGCCATTGCTCGCGACAGGCGCTCTACATCTAAAATATCCGTATTAGAAAAACCAAGTGCGACACATTTGCAAATTCAAAAGTACAAGAAGTCAAAAGATATGTTTCTTAAAAAAGATATGAAAAATGCATCTCGAGTAATGTTTAAGATCTGGTGCCACTGATGCTAGCGGACGTAAATGTAAATCTTTTGTAGAAAAAATTATCAGCTTAGATTTTCTACAAAGGCGATAGCGATGGCGCATGCGCTTCGGTCGATAATTCACGGTATGCGAGTAGAATCGGTTCGAGTGCATTCGGTCGCGATTCATTCTACAAATTCTCGTCCCCCATATCCGTGTCTTTCCCAACCGTCTTCATTGTCAATGTGATTTGGTCGATCGTGCTTGCTGCACATCGTCTTTCAAGGCATGTAAGTTCACTTGTATTTCCTGCCCACTCGCCTTATCGTTTCAACTTGAACAAACATCCCGTGTCAGACGACGGATAGATAATTACTTTTCGAGCGTTGCAACCACTGTTACTATAACATTTTTATTTTTCGGCATTTGCAATTTCCAAATACACCGTTTAGTTACGTGCCTTACCTTACATTGATCGTATTAATTTTTGTTTCAATATATATCGACACATTAATAAGACGTAGTAATAAAATTTATTTTTTAATTACAATATGATTTCAAACTATGATTATCAAATTTGCATTTTTTTATCTCCATAATATTATTCGTTCTGAATTAAGATGAATGAATAAATGTCAACGATATACCTTATACCTTATATTTAATATAACGTATATACGTATCCCTTTGTTTGTTTTTCTTGTTTGTTTGTGTTTGTTTGTTTGTTTGTTTGTTTGTTTGTTTGTGTGTGTGCGTGTGCGCGCGCGCGCGTGTGCGTGTACGTTTGCGCGTCCGTGTACAAAATTGTTAAATATTAAATGAATAACGAAACGCAGATAAAGAATGCCTCAATTAAAGCATAATGAATCATTAGGATTTTTTCATTATATACAAATACATACCTATTTATATTTAAAATTATACAAATTAATGTACAATTTACATTGTTCTTTACATAACTCATCGTAACTCGAACAATTAATTGAATTCATAAACAAAGGGAAATGTAAAAAATGTTTTAAAAATTAAAAGAGAATGTTGAAAATTGTCTGTACAAAAACAAAAAACATATTAAAAAGAATATTTAACAACATTCCTAAAAATGATTATACAAAAAATAATAGAGATATCATAATTGTTTATTCTTCGTCTCGTCACGTAAAACATACAAATTTTATTATTATTGAATAATGCTAAGAATTGAAAATCGATGTAAATTCATATTATCTATAATTTATTTTTAAAACAAAAAATATTTTAAAGGATATGTGCGCGCGTGTGTATATAATATACATATCATCGTACTGTAGTTTTGAAAATCCATTCGTTTATTTTACATTAACAAATAATATACAGCAGTTTTATGAAATTGCAATAAATCATCATATATAATAGATTGTATTGATTAAGTATTTTATTCAGAAAGAAAATTATTGTTCGGATCTATTGTAGTGATATGGTAGAATTATAAGAAAGTGAGATGCCGATGATATTCGAATTATTTTTTTTAAATGTCTTTTGCATAGAAAATTTTTTTACGGTTTATCTGGCACGTCTTTTATATATAAAACAGATGTAATAATATTTATATCGTATGAAATGATACGTGATTGTTAGACATTTTAATTTATAAAATATTTACTTAATGATCATAATTTATTTAAATAACCTTATTGAAATCTATACAATGAAGCACGTCATTGTATTTGTATAATAATAATAATAATAATAATAATAATAATAATAATAATAACAATAATAACAATAATAACAATAATAACAATAATAATAACGATAATAATAATAATAACGATAATAATAACGATAATAATAATAATAACGATAATAATAATAATGATAATAATAATAAAATACAATAATAATATAAAATATAAAATATAAAATAATAACATAAAATACAATATATTCCATTATATATTTAACATAGATTTTTGAAAATTTATTCTTATTATTTATTTTAGTAATTTATGTTAGAATATATTCCAGTACCGAGCTGCATATTATCTTGCATTACGTTTTTAATTTCATAAAAGGATCGTTATTAAAGGAAGAATAAGTATATATCACACACACGTTTGAAGTTTCTATTCGATGATGTGAATTATATTTCTATTATATATTTCTATAAAATTTATTGTAATTTGAGGTAAATTTAGATAAATTTATAAACAATTAACGTATAAAGTAATATATTATTTACAATATAAAAAGTTTTCTCTGATATATCTAAATCGAGTCACCAATTGCATAAATAGTTTCGCTTTTATTTACAAATTTGTTGTAATTAATAACTTTTAGGGATTATTGAAATAGTTTTTACAAATAATATTGCTCACTCGATCTAAAATTATAATTGTTAATTAATAAAATATTATACTAAAGTAATTTTAATATTAATAATAATTCGAAGCCCATAAATTAATTAATGAAAATTATTATTAATATAAAGCATAGTAGAGCTACATTCAAATAAATTATAATTTATCGAGAATTTTGTTTATACTTTTATTTATCAATACATCTTTAAATCTATTTTCATTGGGAGTAATTCAATTGTGAACACTTTGAAATTGTGAAGACTTTTTAAATAATAGAAGAAAATGAGTATTAAAGTACTAAGGAAACAATGAATATATTTACTTCGACTAATATTTTGGAAATGATTTTTCTAGGGGAAAATTGATCATAAAATTACTTAGATTTTCGTTCGTAGCAAAGTTTTTTTTTTTTTTTTTTTTTTTTTTTTTGTTCATTAATACTCGTTGGTACATCTGAATATGGTGCCTTAGTATTGATTTTCATTCATACTTAGTCTGAATAAATTCATGAATTTTTTATTACAATTGTCGGCAATGATATTCTTATTTTCTCCTAATTATCAAACATTATATTTTACCGATAAATTGTCCTTCTGTAAAATTGAATTGTTTTTTGTTGTCTCCTCTATCCGTAATGCTATTGACTATGTTTCCTTATATATGTATTTTATAAAAAAAATTATATATATAAGAAGATGCATTTAGCAAGAGATCAGGGTCTAATAACTTAAAGCACGGATTCCGAGGGTTTAAATAATTGCACGGGTCAATGTAAAATCTTTATCGTTGAATTAGTCGTCTCCGGAGATTAAATTTTGATAACACGAAGGCTTAAATAATTAACTCTAAATGCTACATGAACATTATAAATGGGATAATAGTTTATTTGTAATATTTGATGCTGATTCCATTGGAGTAGGTAGAACTTTTTGACAGTACTAGCAATAATGGAACACGAACCTCCAAAGTTCACATACAACAATATGATTAGCATACTTTCAAAACTTTTAACATACTTAAATATTTGTTATTATATTAGCGTGTTTACTTTTATATTCACAACTTTCATCTGAATTTTATTTATTAATTGGTAATATTATAAGGTACTTTATAATATTCCATTGAATTTAAAATTAAAAGAAATTAAATTTTATCTTAACCATTTCCATATCACATATCGCATTTACACAATTTTTCCATGTAATTTTATTTATATAAAGTTTATGACTAACTACAATCATCCGATAATATATAAAAGCTTTATCTCATTTTATGAATCTCTTTTACATGCCTATAAAGTTTCATTCAATAAGATTTTTACATCACGTACGATAATTAGCAGATTTTTTGCAATTATAAATGCACACGTTTAAATTGTTATGGAATTTGGAAAAGTAATTATTTTCTCTCCCGGCATTTTTCTCTTCTTTAAGGTATTTTTACCATAGCGATAATGGTCCGCGAAGATTAATGTTCAAAAGTGATATTTTATAACTTTTATCGAAATTTTAAGTACAGAGCATTGTTAAGAATACAGAGATTACAAGATGATGTTAAGTTAGAATAGACGATATATATGTGCTGCACATTGTTAAATATTGATTTATAATTTTGAATAATTTAATGTAATGTGATATTTATGTAGTCAATTAAATAAGTCACTATGTTTAACTCCGAGCGTCTAGTTTTAAATAAATATATATTTTCCAATATCTCCTTAGCAAAATTGATCATTTTGAGAATGAAAGATTTTAAAATTTGAATCTACACATATAAATAAATATTATCTAATAAACAGCAAATATAGCTTAAAGTTGAAAAATGATTGTTAATTACATGTTGTAAACCTCGTGCTAAGAATGGACTCTCATTGAATTTTTTTAATACGAAATTGAAAACACCGAGTACTGATAATTGTATTTATTTTTATGCGAAAGCAATTTTGTGATAAAATTTCAAATAAAAGAATTTTTACCCGCACCTTCTCCCAAGCGTGCATCGTCAATTACATTAGAGATTATGCGAACATCCATTATTCATAGCTTCGTACATCGCTTTAGAGAATCTTATAAATTTCTATTTATAATATATACGACTGATTTTCCATCGTCGTTAGCAATAAATATTTCAATGCCGATAAGACTATCGATATGACTGATTATTAGCAATATTTAACCGCTATTATTTATAAACCACGTCTACATATAAATAATATTTTTTCTAAAGCAGACAATTAAAAATTAACATAATCCTCGCGGTACTAATGATTGCCCGAATGACGCAGCTAGAAAATGCACATTTTGCGCTAATAATTGAACTGCTGGCAATAATCACGTAAGAAACGACAAGACTAATTAGCCATTAGGGCGATTCTGAGCACGACGAACTATTATTACACCATCATAATTGCGCATATCTGAATCATCCTGCGAATTGGCTTGCGCGCTCAATCGACGACTTGCCGTGACTTTTCTTGAAATATACATACTACGATTTATAGGTCAATTTCACGCGCATTTACGCGCGGCACTAAAAATATTGTCATTCGCGAGCGCGGACGAATGCTGGGAGGTTCGTTATAATTCAAAGAAATATTTAACGGTGACGATTAACACGCCATTGTTTTATTAAAAGTTATTAGGCCGTGCGAGCTGCTGTAATTCATACCTTCGGCAGAGCTTGACGCAACGGGAGAGAAGAGAGCGAAGGCCTTCGCTCGTCCCCGAAACGATAGCACGAACAAAGGAGTCGTCGAGGAGGAAGCGACCACTGGAAGAGGAAGTCGATAAAGGCCGGATTGCGATGGCGAGTGCGAGATGACAGAGGACTCGGACGAGGGGGATGACCGCGCGTCACCGGAATAAGGAGGAGGATGTGGAGGTCCAAGTGGTCGAGGCTCATAGAGTGCCTGAGCCGGCCCCAGAGCCTCGTGCTCCTGTTACTCCCGTGTCTGCTCGCCCTCACCCTCTACTTCCTCGCCGGCAATGAGTTCGATCTCAAGGGGCTGCAGTACCTCGCCTTTCGCACTTACAATACCTCCTACGGTAAGTTGGACCATTCGCAATTCACTGAGAATTTTGGAGATTTTCGATTTCCGGGAGGACTTCTCTAGTGGGGATCGCAAGCGTCTTTGGGCTTGAGAGTTTTCAAGTTCAATAACGGATCAGTTGAAAACCTTATCGAGTGCATTTAATTTACCGTCAATCTTCAACAAAGTAATCAACGGACAAAGCTTTTCATGCTTTACATTGAGACGTATGTGTTGAGATAGAAATATGAAATTAGGATTTTTCAACATGCATTTTTAAATTATAGCGACGGTCAAGCAGACTCGTGCAGATTATGGTAATAAATCATCTAACGAATCATGTTTCATTCATTAAACATCATATATTGTTTTAAAACAGTAGCACGGAAGAAACAAATATCAATTTTAACGTACATTTTTACACACTTTGAAATGTAATTGTCAGTTATTCTTTTTTTCTTCTTTTTTTTTTCTTCCTTTTATCAAAGGTATTTAAAAATTTTATAATTAGTATAAACAAAATTTTTTTTCGAAGTTTCAAGTCTTTCAAGATATTTTAAAGTGTCCGCTACTTTTATTGAAATCTATATTTTATATAATATCATATATAAAATTCAATATTTTTTTCATCCGTCTTGAAATAGATCTTTAAAATATATTCAATACTTTATTAAACGGCACTATATTGTGAATTTATTCTGTTAAATTAATTTTTAAAATATCAATTTCTTTCTCAATCAAGTTTTTTCTAAAATTAAATTAAATTTCGAGATTTTTGAAAAATTTATAGGAAAATATACTTACTTCTAAGAGATTTTCTAATACGCATACACATACACGTGAGTAAGAGAGCGAGCGAGCGAATGAATGAGCGTACGTATTTATGTATGGCTGCGTATGTGTATGGGTATAAATGTATATTACGAAGAGACTGGGAATTTCAAATATTTAATATATAAATTTCTGAATATTACAGATTTAATAGGGGCTATTTAACGGCTAAATTAATTCATATTTTTGAAATCAAGTTAAAAATTAGTAAAAACTAACTTGCATTTCTTCAGCTCGAATAATAATTGAAACAAATAGACCGGTAATTTTTTCATTTGCATAGTAATGTCGAATAACTGTACTGAGAAAATAATAGTTTTTTAATTATGAAACTTTATAGGTTTTATGGACTTTATACTCAAAGTACAAAAAAATTATATGATAACTTTCATTGACCAATGCTATGAAATATTTTTCATAAAGTTGAGCTCCATTTCTTCTCTGAGCTATTTCAATTTTTTAATTTTGCTCAAACATTTCATAAATATTCCATAGCATATTTCAAATTCTTACTTACATGCATAACACATTTCTTGCGCATTATTTACAAGCCACACAGGTGTAAGATATTATTATTTTCTCATCGTTAGATGATTATCGTATGCAAGTGTGCGCACACGCGTATAGATGAACTAGGACGATAATAATCATAACATTTGTAATTTCTTATATTTTTCATTACAACAAGTTTTAATATAACGTTGAAGTATATGCACGTTTTTAATAATGGGTAAATTAAAAAAAAATTATTAATTTTTTTTTTACACTAGATGCAGAGAGATAGTGAAGTGTGGATGTATGTGTAAACCGTTATCCATTGACGGCAGCATTATTACAGATATTCTTTGTGCTTAAAATGAAGTTACTGTTAGTTACTGAAGTGCTTTAAATATCTGTTATAAGATAGATAATTCATGAACTTTATGTTTATATTTTATTCGATTTGATATAAATTTATCAAGAGCGTATAATTAGTTTTAACTTTCATATTCGCAATTCACAATAAAATCATTATTGCAGATGTATTAACCGCATATGTAGTAAATAGTAAATACTGCTATATTATTGTTTGTTAAAAGTATGAATAATTCATTATTAAAATGTTTGTGTGCAAATTATTTTTACAGTTTCAAATGCGATCTGCTGTTTATAAGTGGTAATATTTTGCATAAGAAACTACTTGAATTGCGAACTGCAAAATTCGAAGGTAAAAAAAAAAAAAATGAACGTTAGAGAAAAAGCCGTTAAATAATAATAGTAATAAAAATAAAGTGGGATTGAATTGAAATGCAATTCTCGCTTTGTAATGCAGATATTTAATTTCTGCATATTTTTGGAAATAAATATTCGACCACATGTTAAAACAAATTTAGCTTTACGTTTTTTACGTTTTAAAACTATGAAAACTCCAAATCGATATTTCCAACGTATCCCATCCGATATACGTTCGATTAAAACAGTCGAAACGCTTGGTGCTTAGATGTGGTCGATGGGTACTTAGTCTGGAATTCAAAATGTCACATGCTGTCGAAGAATCCTCTAGATCCGTCCATCGTCAAGTTCGTAAAGAGGGAAAAGTTTGAAACTTGCTCGACAACGCCATTACTAACGAGCATCTCCAGGGAGTCCAACGGAAGTGTCTATCTAGTCATTAACTCCAAAGCAGCGAAGCATTATAATGATTTGTCCTGTTGCTGGGCGCCCGTCATTAGGCCAACCATTTCAATTAAATTGTTATCGGAGAAGGAATACGATTCGAAAATTAGGTAAGCCTAATCTCTTCATTTTATAATAATTCACAACAAAAATACAATCATTTGATATTATAGATCGATCTCACATCGACGTTGATTTACGCGTTATATAATATGATATTACGAACGGGCTATTCTTACAATTTCATATAATATCATTGAAATACATCATAGAGATTCTATTAATCGTTATCTCTTCTAATTGTCTTGTAATATAAAATAAAGTGTGAAAAAAATGTCTATTTAAAATGTCATTGATAAGCTACAGCAGTACTTTATAAATTTATGAAAAATATAATTCATACACAATCGATGAATATTCATTAACACGATTTATGAATATTTTCAGTGAATTTTATTTACAATATTTATTGACATTTTACGTGTGTTTTTGATTATTGAATTGAACTAGATTCCGTTAGCGAGTGCATGATAATGGGTGCAATCTTGTCATTCGCGTCGTTGTGCTAAATTTGGTACATTACTCCATAGAGTGGAGTGCAATAGATGTAAAACTTACTTTACATTTGAAAATCGCATCGCAGTGGACATGAAATAATAATAAAAAAATACATCATATCAATAATTTTAATAATGCTTATGATCGTTATAAATCTCCCTATTATGAGATAATGATATATAGGGAAAAATATATATAAGGTCACGCACACGCATTAACACATTAACAAATTAGTAAATGAAAAAAAATTATAATAAAGTCGGGTATAATTGATTGAATGTTTGAATAAATAAATGAGCTGTCGGCTAATATTGGTAAGTCTAATAAAGCTAAGGTTCGATTAATTTGATTATAAGAGAGGAGGGAGGGAGAGAGAGAGAGAGAGAGAGAGAGAGAGAGAGAGAGAGTGTGCATGTTTTGTTATTCGTGCTCGCAGTGTCGGCCAGTGCGAGGAGTTCAAAGGCCAAGTCCTTCTTCACAAGAGCGTGGAAACTCTCCTAGTCACCTGCAAAACATTAAAGCCGCTTAAGCCGTCGAAGGGAAAAGTCAAGATAACAAAGGCCTCCAGCGGATTGGTATACGAAAACGTGCACGCGGTCCTTAATCCGGAGAAAGTGCACGAGCGATTGAACATCTCGGACTTTAGAGGGAGCAACAATAGCCGTCGAGCCCAAGCCAGAGAACTTAGCATCCTTATGCTCGGGATAGACAGCGTCTCCCGACTGAATTTCCACCGGTCCATGCCACTTACGAGGGAGTACCTCGAGAGCCAAGGCTGGCTCGAGCTCAAGGGCTATAACAAAATGGGAGACAATACCTTTCCCAACCTCATGGCCTTTCTCACAGGCTACAATCAGTCACTCGCCTACTCCAAATGCAAGCCCAAGCTTCCTTACGGCCTTGACAACTGCTCCATTATCTGGTACAATTTTCGGGATGCTGGATATGTAACCGCATACGGCGAAGATCACGCGCCTATTAGTACCTTCAATTATCTCAAGGTGATCTTAACTCTATTAATTATCTTAGATCTATTATGAAATTGCTTGCTTTATCATGATGAATTTCATTTTCTACCATTTCATTTGATTGAATCTGCACGCTTCTTAGGCTGTTAACGAAGGTAGTGAAGAGACGAAAGAAAGAAAGGGAAACTTATCTGTATAAACGGTAATCTATTTTGTAGGGGCAATGTGAGGTTAAATTTGCCTAATATCCTATATTAGCTGAGATTTTCTTCACCTCTTTATAATATGATTATCAGTCACTATTTTATTACTATGACTTTTTCTTTTTCACAAGTCATTTGTAATAATTGTTATTTAATTGAATATTACAAAGAAAAATTGGTAAAGGCACAAAAGTTGCATAAGAAATGTCGGGATATTCGTTTGAGTGTCAATTTGATGAATTATCAAGTTACATAAATCTTTCTAAAAATTGAAAGATATATTTCATAGATACAGCAATTGAAGAAAGGGAAAGTGGAAAAGAGAAACAGTGAAAAAAATTGCTAATAATGATAATTGTTCAAATTCATCAATAAATATGCGTTGGGATTAAATTATTGATTTTATTTAATTATACTTGGATTAATAGAAAAGCATCAGATTTTAATAAAGAGATTTATATTTTATATCCGTTTATAAATTCGAAAATTCTTTTAGTTAAATATATAACCGTTTCGGAGATAGTAAGTAAAATTTATATATCATTTTATATACATTTTTTATTATATGCAAGTCATTGCAAGGAAATTATATTGAAAATATAAAAAATGATATAATTTATTTGAAGGCATATTGAATTATGAGGGACAAAATCGTTGATTTTCCTAAATTATAACTATTAAATTATGCCTTCTAAACTACTAGACTACTAAATTATTGATATTAAACAATGCTTATTCCACGAATCAAATAAGCCGTTTGGATTATTTGCTGTAATTTTTATTGAAATATGGAAGGGCTATGAAGTTGCTGATAAGTAAAATTTGAAATAACATTAAGATACGTAAAATCTTTATAAATATATATATATATATATATATATATATATATATATATATATCTATATGCGAATGTCCAAGAAGGTGTGTAATAATGTTTTTGGAGTATCGTTTACTTGTTTGAATAATACGAATAATATTAAAATGTTATTTTTTCAATTATTTATTTTTTATTCCAAGCACTAATTGCGCTATGTGAGTCTGAACGGATAATTCGTAGATTTTCGTAAATAAATTTTATGTTATTCACATGAAAAGCTCTACTGGCTTGTAACAAACTACATTATCCTACTATTTCACTATATTATCACATCACACGTATATCAAGATTTCAAAATTTAAAATCAATGTGAAACATCAAACATTATAACGATATAAAATTGATTTAAATGTTGTAAATATCGTTGTTTTGAAATATTCTCTCCTGTTAAATTTAATTCGATTAAAAATGTATAGTCTACGTGAAATACTTTAGAAATCAATATTTATTATTTATAAAAACCCAAATATCATCCAAAATTCTATTAAAATGGAACATTCTTCATTTTAACAGAAGTTTAACTTTACATCTTTTAAATTATATTAGTTTAAACAATTATACACCCTTATATTATACATAATGTATATATAATGATTAAAATAAACATTTTATGTATTGTAAAGCAATGTTTTTTTTTTTGTTTTATTTATTGAAATTCGATTTAATTTGCATGTATACATGTTATATATATATATATATATATATATATATTGATATACTTTAAAAATTTAAAGACGGAACTCTTCACATTAGGTATTATTATTCTGCCAATATTAAAATTAATGAAATCTATTACATTTCCAATCGATAATACGAAAGAGAGAAAAGATGGACCAATATTATTTTACATACGAACTTTTATTCTTTGAATTTTCGTTATCATAATGTCCAAGTAATGTCAAATAATGTCGAACGAATATTTTATGAAGAAATTCATGGCTTCAGTCGATATTAAACAACAAATCCCCCTCCCCCCTTTTATATTTTGAATAAAATCTCGTCTTTCCATTCGAGCATAAAAATGAATTTCGATAGTCGCCAATAAATATTAATCGGTTGTGAGGTTGCAGGTTGGCTTCGTCGATCCACCAACGGACTATTATCTACGACCCTATGTTCTCGCTTCGGAGAAGCTGCTGAAGATCCGTCAGCGTTTCAGCGCCAAGTATTGCACGGGTCCGGAGCTGAGTGTCGATCGCATCTTCGACTTCGCCGTGGACTTCGCCAAGACGTTTACGAAGCAGCCGTACTTTGGCTTCTTTTGGACGAACGGCGTCAGCCACGAGAACGTGAACGGGCCCTCGTCAATCGACGGCCACTTTCTCGCCAAACTCCAAGACATGGAGGCCTCGGGCGTAATGAACGACAGTATGATTATAGTCCTGAGCGATCACGGGATGCGCTACGGTGACATTAGGAGCACCTTCGTCGGCTGGTACGAGGAGCGTCTGCCCTTCATCTATATCTGGCTGCCCGAGTGGTTTCGCGAGCAGGACCCCGAAAGTTACCACGCGCTGCGCATCAATCAGAACCGTTTGACCTCGCCCTACGACCTCTACGAGACCTTGCGGGACGTCCTGAGTCGCGCGGGCGGCCAAGCGCCATCGAGCAGCGGCTGTCCCCGTTGCGCAAGCCTTTTCGAACCGGCACCCCGAGCTCGCGGCTGCACCGACGCCGGCGTCGCACCCCACTGGTGCACCTGCGCGGCCTTCCAGTCGGGCAGCACGAACGACAAGATCGTCGTCGATGGCGCCAACCGGTTCGTCGAGCACATGGAGGAGATAGTGAAGCGCTACAAGAACAAGAAGGGAGCGAGACTCTGCGATAAGCCCAAACTAAAGAGGATACGCAGAGTGAATCAGGTGCTCGACCTTGACAAGAACGCCGATCCCAATGTCATTGAGCTCTTTTACCTGCTGGAAGTTGGCCCGGGCGACGGCAAGTTCGAAACGACCATACGCTACTACGGGCCCGGTAATTATACGATTCACGACGACGAGGTCAGTCGGATCAATTCTTACGCACAGAGTGCCAAATGCTTAGACCAGGGCTACAAACAGTATTGCCATTGCAAAAAGTAAATTAACATTAATTGATTTAACGTATCGCGTAACGTGTACTTATTGTATTAATGGAGGCGACGTCTGCGCTTCGAGTTAACTGACTCTCGTCACATCCGAGCGGCTATTGAAAATTTTGAATATTTGGATGTCTATGGGATTGATTTATTATCCTGCCACTAGAAATTCCATAATTACCATTAATGTACATAAATGGCTATTTTTTAATAATCCATGGATTTTTAATTAATTCGTCTAGCGCTGAGTATGCAAAGCATAAAGTGTCACTGTGCTAATGTGAACGTGCTAACGTGTATTGTAAGATATATTATGCGCAATAGTGTCTTATGCTTCGAGTTGAGACTCTACATGGAAGTTGAAAGAGCTTTGGATTGAATCATGTAATTATGCTCGGATGACTTCTAAAGTGCGAGTGCCGTTGCGTTTCACTCGACATTACGAGTAGTTTAAGTGATTTTTCGTTGATCGAGTGACAGGATGTGAGTACCGTTGACATTTAGCATAATAATAACATTAATTCTTCTACGAGCTTTATATCCAAATATTCGAATTTCAATTACTTGAAATGTCGTAAGTTAAAATATCAGGGTCTTAATTCATTGTAATCAATACATGGATCCACTGTATGATGTTCACTATGATGATCACTGAATGATTTTGTAAGGCCAAATATACATATATAATTTGTACATACCGACATTGCCGTGGCATTAATGAGATGAGCAATGATGTTTACAAAAACAGTATTTAAAATTCCAGTAAAGTTTCCCAGCTTTGGTGTAACTATAAAAATGAACTTCTATTTTATAAAATGTTTTAATATACATATAAAGCGTGAGATGGGGATGTCATTTTTAGAATTTAAGGTACGCGAAAGGAATTATTCCGTTATTTTTGTTATTTCTCTTAGAAAGGGATGAATAATAATTTTAATTAATTAAGAATAAATAATTCCGACATTTATCTTCAAATGACATTAATAGAAATTTAGAAAATGAAAAAGCATTTATTAAATATGAATTCACAACAAAGTGAAGCCATTAGATAAGACAATGTTATGTTTGTTTCTTCTTTTTTTTTTTTTTTATAAACACATTATTTCCAATAATTCATTAGTTGCAGTACTTGGATATTTGAGTAAATTTATGTCATTGTTAACTATTTTATATTCATAAAATATAATAATTGTTACTTGTTACGAATCTTGTTTAAATTGAATTGAAAGAACAAAAAACAAAAAAGACCGTTTATATTAAGTTATTAATTTAATTTAAAACAATGAGTGTCAAACAAAAATACCAGCTTACACTAGTGATGAGCTATTAACTTGTAATAACGAAACATAAAGTGTCGTTGAAACAATTTTTTATAGCTATCATAAGCGATATACATACATATATATATATATATATATTTAATTAAAAAAATTAACGAGAAAATGATTTTATTTCAACAGTTTATATATTCGTTAAATAATATCATTATTATACAATATAAGTCAATGTAGTTCTTCAATTTTTCCATCATCTAAACTTGTGTAATTTTAATGTTACAAATTTATAAAAATTATACGTTTTAAGCAATAAATCACAGTCAAAAAATTTGAATTCCCATATTGAACTCTTCTACATAATAAATTAAAACTATACAAACATGTACAATTATTACATCAACATCTAATAAATACATTTTTATGAAGTACAATAAAATGTCTCTATATTATTTTATATATAAAAGTTCTTTATAAAATATAAGTATTTTCACTTCACATTTGTTAGTACATGATTACATCTTCATTTTAAATCTTTACGACACGTATTTTCGAATAATTTTTTTTTCCCTACTAAGAAACATTGTATATTGTCGAATTATTTTATTGTATATTAACGAAAGACTTATAATATTTTTAATAATATTTGCAACTTTTATGTTGTAAAATTTTCTGTCTTTTTCTTCTTCGTGTTTTTGCTTTATCATTCTTCAATATTCTATGGCTCTTAGAGTTTGAGCGTTTAAAGTAATGTAAACTTACGTTGTATCGCTGCATGCGATTAATTCAAGAAAATATTTTTCTTGCTTCTATTTCGGTTAAATATAAGAATTTATTATTAAAAATATTATATTAACTGGTATTAATCTACTCTGCATGAAATTGTATAAAAATATTAACATATATTAATAAATATAACAAAAATTTATTATGGTGAAAGTAACTTTGTTTAAAATCAATTGTAACATATGGACGAATGGGTCTTACATTCTATCCATCGCTATCACAATATTTTTCAAATTTACCAAAAGTAAGTTCAAGATTTGCTGATGCAATGGTGTCGGAATAAGAATAATAAATACAACAGAATTATTTTATACGAAGAAGGCTTGCGCTACAATGGCCTTTAGTTACAACGCAAGTTTTAGCATTTTCATCATAAGCTTTCGTTGTCTGAAGTTCTGATATTGCACTTCTGTCGCATGGGATCGTACGCCATTTTTTCCCATGAAAGGGCCTATAGCCAATGCGGATAAAGTAATGAAAAGCGCGCTAACGGCCACTCAACGAGGAGAAAAGTTGTCATCGATCGATTGCCAAATGCGTATTCTCGAGGCCTCGAAGCGCCCGAGTGCCGACCTCGGTGCCAACAGAGCGTTTTCGCTTTGGCTGTATAACTTGTGCTTCGGCGTACCGAAAAGCATAACGGCCATACTCTTTCTGGGCGTTGACCCTCGCTTATTCGCGCAGGAGCTTCCACGCTGCGCGAGGAACATGTCCAGTGCTTTAATACTATCGTACAAGCCGCCGAGATCGAAGCTCGCGCAGTGCTTCCTCGACGGAGCGGATTTCGCGGACTCGGCCGTAAGGTTTAACGGGATGTTGGGCGAGGTGCGTGGATCGAGGATGCTCGTCGTCTCGGAGACGATGTCGAAATCGTCGGCGAGCTCCTCACGGCTATTTCCGTGACTAAGACCAGGACTATCCGGCGAGTCCACCGATAGTCTTCTGCTTACGTCGAGTCGACAGCAGGACCTCGTTTCTTCCTTTTGACCCGGCAACCCAACGATCCTATCCCGAGCCACGAGCGACTCCACGACGAAGCTCTTGCTCGAGGAGGCACAGCCACAGGCTCCCTCGCATGAGCAGACGAGGATGGACGGACATTCAGATCCTGGCGCGTCCTCGAGCTCTTCGGCGTTTTCGCCGGGTGCATTGGCGCAGCCGAACCTCGTGTTCCCAGAGGCAACGCTCGATCTCCCCGGCTGCGGCACAGGAAAATTAGAAGGTCCTAGCGCTTGGGCCGGGGCATACGCACCGAGCGCTCCGGAGGTGGGCGAGACGGGGGGCGACGCGGAAGCCGTCCTCCCGGTGGGCAACGAGTGGAAGAAGGATCCGCTGTTGCGCAGCCAGCATCGACGAGACGAGGAGGCTATTCGCCGATTGCCCCCTGTCAGGGAAATCAAAGTCGGACAGGTGCTGCTGTTGCTGCTGCTGTTGCTGTTGCTGTTGTTGTTGCAGTTGCTGTTGCTGTTGATGTTGATGTTGATGTTGCTGCTGCTGGTGCTACAGCCACTGCCGTCGCCGCTGTCACCAACGTCACCGCCGTCGTTGCTTTCTTGTTCCGTGAATTTGATGCCGTTGTCGTCTTTATTAGAGATGTTCGCGGATTCACCTACGGACGCCAATAAACTAATTAATATTCATTGGTGGTACACTAATGATATTTCAGATGAGTGTGAATAGTTAATGGCCTGGTACTTTTGAGCACTCTTACTTAAATGTATTTTTAACGATATAAGAGATTATTAGATTATTATATATTACGATTATATATAGAGAAGTGCGTTCGCGTTCTTATTTATCACGTTTTTTGTTCTAATGTGCTTTAGAATAAGACTTGTTCTTTATATTTTTCTCTAATTCAGCATTTAAATTTGATTTAATTATTGGCCCAAATCTCATCTGTATGTATTCCACGTTTGTATATGAATTTTCATGCATCGTCTCTTCTTTTCATCTCTAAGAAGAATTTGAAATTACTTTCAATATAAGGCGAGTTTATTCTTCTGTGCTTTAGGTATCTGAAATTTGGTATTGAGATTTTGAAAATCCTAATCTCTATTCTTAAACATCGGTTTAATAGAATGACTCTGTCTTATAAATTTTTAAAATACATCCGATGAATTAAATATTCCTGTAAGTTGTATGAAATAGATTGGCCTGGTACAGGATAACGGCAGTAGGCCACGGTCCTTTGAATAGCTCAAAGATTATAAATTATCAAACGTATGTCGTTGTGGTATAAATAATATTTTTACAAAAATTGCCGAGTTATGAGATTGCATGCGTTTAGTAAATATGTATATTTACGTACTGGGCCCTGGAAGATTAAAATTGCACGAGTAATCGAATTGCCGAGCGGTTGAACTTGGCGGTGTGATGTAAGGTGGCGGTGGACTTTCTGGTACTGGATTTTTAAGAAAATTGGAGAGTGTTGGCATCGTTTGACTACTATGATTTGCATTTAATCCATCCACGTGAATATTAAGAGCTATTTGCGACTCATAGTCATGTCTGAAAATTAGATTAATTGGCATTTTCAATAATTGTGGATAACGATCTTTTTACGAGTATCTTATCATTAGTGTTTCTATAGATTTTCTATTAACTAATTAATGTAGTTTATTGGACGTTGTAAAAGAAAATTCATGTATATGCACAGTTGTAGAACTTTTACAAGCTTTATTAGGGATATAATGTGTTTTTGTTTTCTAAATATATAAGGTTATGAAAAGTCTATATATAGTAATAAATATGGCATATGTTAAGTAAATGTATAAAATCTAAGAAATATTGGCATCGAAGTTTTTGGATTTTTTCTTTCTTTTTTTTTTTTTATTTACAAAACTTGGGAAATGGAATTTCAAAGTATTCGCGTTTAGAGTTTACGAAGGATGATTATAAAAAAGCTGAATCGAGCACGTAGCCAATAGTTTGTATCTTTGATAATGTCAGATAATATAGTAGAATATTTAAATTTGAAACAATGATATTTTTGGTAAATTAATTTTTCAAAAGCCGTGTCAGCAGACGTATTTCTTCTTCTTCTTTTTTTTTTTTTTTTTGCTTCTATTAAACTTTCAGAACCGTTTCGAGTGGAACGGCGCGTTGAATCGATATAAAATCGTAAATAACATATAAATAAACCGTATTTACATATTATCGCTGAGGTTTTTCTTTTGGTATAGCTGGTAGAGTAAAAACAACCAAAGTTTCATAAGTTTTGTAAAATTTACCGGTGAAAAAATCCCCTTCAATTCAATGAAAATCAACGAAATGAAATAAACTTGAAAGTCAGCCGATTTTACCGGCAACTCGGCATTTCAAACCCATCAATTTAATGTCCTTTTCATTTTCATTGCCTCAACATTGCCAATATTAAAAGTTCTGTAATAATGACGTTTTGTCAGGAAGATAAATAGAAAAATAATTTACGAGCATTGGCCGGATGATATGCTCCTATTATGCCGATTGCCTCTCGATATTCTCCACTTCTTTCTCTCCCCAGTTGTTTCCTCCTCCATGCCGATTTTAATGACTTCATCATAATTCGGCGGTGCTTCGTAAACAGGCGGCTCGTCCGGTATTGAGATCTCGTCGATTCGCCCTCCGTCTGCAAGGTTGAGAACTGCCGCGTATGCCAATAACACAAGCGCAAAAACACCTATCTCAGACAAACTTCGCGTCGCCGGAAGTTCTTATAAAGATTTTGCGTAGAGCGAAAGATATGATGTTTTCGTCAATCATCAGTTCGAAACTCGATCAATCTTTATTTACGTGGCGAGTCGCGAACGCCTATTACTTCAATAAATACCGATCGTTCGTCTTTATCGTTTTATCATGTTTTTCGCTCAATCTATAATGTCAGCCATTGTTTCGAGCGACAGCTTCCCATTAAATTTAAAAAACATCAAATTTAAAACTCAATGTTGCGAGTGCCATGAGCGACTCTTAATGATTTTATAGCATACCTAGAAGCTCGCTGATGGTCTGCAATCGGGATTGCAATTCCCGCTGCTGCCTCGCCCTCGCACCAACTCTGTACAGCAAAACTATGAGGGCTGATATTAAGAGCAGCAGCCCGAGACTGCTCGCAACGAATACGAGGGTGGCCGTCTTCAAATCCGGATATCGATCTGTCTTCGGGAAATAGTAGTTGGCTTTGTTCAATTGCCACTTACGGTCCTCCACGCCCATGTCCCAATCTGTAATTAAGACCGCCCGATGAGTCCCCAGTCGCCATGGAAGGCCAATGGCTGATAAGATTCGATCGGAAACGAGATTTACCGCGCAAGCACGTGGTCGGCTCGTCGCTATTATCGCCGCAATGATCGAAGCCGTCGCAATTCAATAGAGCCGAGATGCAGCGGTGATTCTGACAAAGGAAATCCGTGCCCGTGAAGCAATCTAAGGTTCGGTGAGAGGAAACATGATAAGTCATTGGTTCGATGGCCGCGACGCCTGCGGCTTGTTATCTCTCTTACCCATGTAGCTGAATGCCGCGTATGCGATCGCCAATCGTGAATTTGGCCCGAAACTGCCGCGTAGGCTGACGTGGAATCCGCTGGCAACCGGGGCGATGTGCTCCTTTAGTTTTGGCGGACGCAATCGGCTTACCGGATGTCGGAGAATTTCGAGTGGAATTAGCGCTGACGTCGGGCCTTGCTTGATTATCAATTCCGTGGTCCCGGCTGTCGAGATCACGAATACGTATATTTAAGGATCTAGATGTAGAAAGGCGAGTGGAATGTAAGGGAAGAAGAATATGGCTTTATCTAAGAATATTCCAGTCCCCTTCGATTCATTGAACATTTTCTCATTATTATTACGTCCCTTTCTCGATAATCGTGCACTTGCGCGATATTGCCAAAACAATAACGATAATAATACGTCTCATTTTCATATTATTATTATAGTAAAATAATATTGTAAATAATATAAATAAATAAAATAATATTGAAAGAAAAAAGAAAAAGTGCTTTCTTTTATTTTCACATACGTTACTTTTATTCATTATTTTCTTCAACGTCCCCTCATTGTCTCTATGACGATGCCCTCTTTATTTTTCAAAAAGTCCCAGTCAATTTTCAATTAATATGAATAGTGTATGTACCAATGTTTAGAATTTTTTTTTTTTTTTTTTTTTCAAATACACCAACGATTTGCGATGATCTTTCAGAATGAGAAATTAATCGGACGAAAATTTCGTCGCTATTGCCATTTTATTGAAATGTTCATGAAACTTTTGTACTGGCCAATGGAGGCAAATAAATAATGATATTCAAATTTAAATAAATCGTTTAAATTATTAAATTAAAAACCTTTAACACGAAGGCCACGTGAGATTGACGAATTTGACTTTTCCAAAGCACGCGTAAATTATTTTTCATTTTCAAACTCACAATTATATATTCCGTATAAAAAGCACTTAATGGAATGTTAAAATATTATTGTAGGAAATTGATTCTTTCTAATATAAGCTTGTTACAATCGGAAATATCGTGAGCATTTTTTATTGACGATTTCAATTTAATTTATTGTTACAATTTAGTCACTCGGTGCATGATTTTTAATCTTTCTATACATTTTAATCAAGATCGTCAATTTTTATACAATGCTTGACATAAAATTATTGAGAATTACGTTACAAAACGCCTCTTATTCGTATATATTATTCAAGACAATCAACATCTTCTTCATGTAATCGCTTGTTTAAAAAATTAATTGCTTGTACTTGATAAGAAGCTTAATTGAATTGAAAGTCGGCATATTTATGATGAATTCGAGCATAATTAATAGAAAATAGAAAAATAAATTAATGACCGCTTTAAAGGCAAGTATCGGCCTACCCATTTCGGCAAAGGTGATGACCTTGAGGTACATATGGGTTTTCATGTGTATGAAGTTTTTGGGAGGTCTGATGAGCCATACGCAGTCGTAGGTCTTGACGCCCTCGCCGACCATATCCATCATGGTGATGGCGCCACCGAGGTTCTCAACATAGCCACCGCAGTCGGTGGTTGGGTGGGTGCGGGCCTCGTATTCTTGCCCGACGATGAAGGAGTAGAAAGCCTTGTAGCCCAGGCCCGTGCCGCCATTCGCGTAGAACCTTATCAGGAGTGAGGTGCCCGTCGACACGATAATCGGGGGCCGGAAGCGCGCGCCGCTGCTCACATCTAAGCGCTGCCCATTCCAGTCATAGAACTACCAAGAGCCCCGACCATTAATGACACTCGATTGGCAGTCGTGACTGCGCAAGCTACTATCAGTCGTTCAGTGACTACTCGGTGGAAAAGGGGTATGGGGGAGAGGCAGAGGATAGGGGGAACAGTGCACGAACTTTGGCGCTCCTTAGAGCTTTAAGAGCGTTGGAGTTTCAGTTCCAATGCTGTGTATCGCTGGCCCTGGGGGCTTTCATTGTCGTATTGTATTTGCAGAGACGTTGCTTTGCGATTGTTAATTTTTTTCTTCTTCTATTATTATTATTATTATTATTATTATTATTATTATTATTATTATTATTATTATTATTATTATTATTATTATGTTATCATTTTTGCGTTTCGAATAATAATAAATCTTTCGATTGTCGTACTGTCCTTGGTAAAAAGAGTGACAGCCTTAATGTCTTTACATTTAACGATCAAAACTTGTAATTTTTATATAAATTGCTCGAATAATAAGTAGTGAGTAGTAGGGTAGTTGAGATAATGCGTAGTATAATATTACACGGAGGTACTCGTCAGTTAATTATTAAATTGTAAATAAACGGCAATGTACAAATATGTAATTCAGCGCATTTAACGTAAAACGACGAATTATTTAATTATTATATTCGTTTAATCTCATTTCTTAATGCAATTATGAAGTACACTACGTTTTCAATGCTACGATACCCGAGAATGCGAAAAAGTCAGTCTGTGTTACGTAAGAATAGTATAAGCCTTTCTCGTAATTGAATTTAAAAATTCGAACGTCATTCAGCAAAATCGCTCATTCAATTTAGTGAGAATTTAGTGAGAATTTAGTGAGAATTTAGTTAGCGTTCCTTAAAATTTACCGCATATACGGTATATATTTATATATTTAAAACCGACGTTAAATGTGCCTTGTAATGATTTGTCATGATCGTGAAAAACATTTTGAAATCTCATCTAGTTATATAATGTTACCTCTATGATGGAAACAGCTGCGAGTTGAAAATCGCTAAATAGTACTCGAACGCGACACGATGGGACCTCGGTCGGGCAACTAATAATGTATTCCATGCCCAAGTCACGTGGATAACGCGATGGGAAAAACGGCGACGTCAGAATTCCCCCGCTGGTGATATTCATGGCCTTTGACATTTCGTTCGCAATGCTCGAGCCCTTTAATAAAAGTCGATTTCCTGTAATCAAGAGATGTGACAATTTCATCGATCGTTCCTTTCTCCTGAGCTATAATTTTTATCCAATGCACGTATAATTTCCTTACTTTCAGCTGTGTATACAATTGTAAAGGCATGGCTATGCGATTGGCTGTAAAGTAGAACTATTGATAAAGTTCTGGTGTTGGAACGATATGTAATTGGCGTGTAATGGCCGCAGAATGGCGTCCCCGACACATCTTCGTATGGAGGCTCCGACACCCATACGTAATCACATCTAATTTTCGTTTGACAACATAATAAATGTTTCAATCTCTCTCTCTCTCTCTCTCTCTCTCTCTCTCTCTCCACTTTTCCTCTAGTATGCATTTCACATTCAATAAATAACTGTTTCAACAAACACCTTGATCAATACAGTGTCTCCACATCTTCGAAAGTTCAACAAATTTTAATCAGCATACTTTAATTAGCAAATATATTTATAATAAATAAAATTTTTATCGCTGCTACCTTCGATCATTTCGAATCATATATTATTCTTCTATGATCGCGGCTAGTTGAAGTTTTATAACGATTTATGAACTAGCAAGTACCGAGTATTTTATTAATATCTCTATGTATAGTCGGACGTCGATTTTAATTTATAATCTTCATTGCCCTTACGTTTATTATATAAATCTCGATTTAAGCGGGAGTGAAAATTTTTTCTTTTGCTATTCTCGCCGTACTGTCTCCGACCGCGTTGACACGAGAATTTAAGATGCGAAGCACAAGGCAAAGTTAAAGTGCACCTGCATTTTTTGACTTTCTTTTAGACGCAAACTCTAGTTAGTCTCTGGGCAGAATTTAAAAGTAGAAGAAGCAATAATAAATAGTACGACCAAGCGTAATAATTAGAAAAAAGTGGTTACAGTAGTCCGGATAAATCAACTCTACATAAGTTTTTAAAAGATACACCCTCGAATATAAATCAGATGAGGAAAGTTTTGGAAGTTGTGACATCGTAGAAAGAACGTAAGTACAGCGACACCGTTTCATTTCGCGTACGAGCACACATACTACGTACAGGCAACGTCCAAGTATTGATCTCCATAAAAATTCCGTGCACGCTCATCTTTTGTTTCGCGCGAGATAAAAGGGGCGACGAGCGAAGGAGATTTTTTTTTTTTTTGAGGTCTGCGGAAGGAGTGACGGGGGGTGGGATTTGTGTGTGGGGGGGGGGGTATAGCCAAGTGGGGGGGGGTGGAGATAAGCATGATTCGGAGAAGCGAAGAAGATAAGTGTAGCTGACCTGCAGGGGCTGTCGATCGTCATGCCCCCGTCGCCACAATGGTGTAGCAAATTGATGCTCTTGAAGGTGAGGGTGATAATACAGGAGGGACACGTGACGAGCTCGAGGCTGCATTGATCGTGGCTGCTGTTTCCGGCGTAGGTCCTCGAGGTGCCACGGGCATTCTTCGTAAGGGTGACGTTGTCCGCGCGCAGAATACCGCTCTCCCCGAGCTCCAGGTAGAGGCGGCGGCCGTTGTAGGGCCCGCAGATGCTCTCGTTCCGGATGCTCTCGGCCTCCGAGCCGGCGATCCATAAGATGACCAACAGAATCACTGGAAAGTCAGGGAGTCAAGAGATTGTAAGCGGGGCCGATTAGGCTCGCGCGGCTCGTTTCTTTTTATCTTTCCTCGAGATTCGAATGGTCGACATACGGCTTGACATCGATAGTAATATAAGAGCGAGCGATCGGGTATTCATAGATTCATAATGACGTAGCTTAGAATAGTACGTAACTAATCCTTGAGAATTATAATAGTCCAATGTTCTGTTTCCGCGTTATATCCACGAACATTTATAATTTATTCATTTTATTGGAACGTGCAGCCCTTCATATTCCTGCAGGTTACACGATTCTTTATTATAATTGAATTTATAATTTCGCATACCACATTAAAATTGGTATTAGCCGTTGTATTATCTTTTTTTATGGTTACGGGTACAATTGAAATTTAATTTTTTATTTTGACGAATAATGATATCGAGAGACCTTGGAAGCATAAAATCATAAATAACATTGTATATGCAATTTACAATACTTTATATCTAACTGTAAGATAGTTTTAATAGATATCAAATTATTTTCGACTTTTTTTATTTTAAGTCTTCAATTTAAGGAAGAGACGGTTTTTATATAAAATTACAAAATATGGCAATTTACGTGGGTAGGCAATGTATCTAGAAAACGAGTAAACAAGTGCAAAGGAAATATTAAAATTGATTAGTTAATTTGAGGAGTAAAAATAAATCAAGTTAAGAAAATTGCAGAGAAAGCGAAAAAAATTTAATAAAAGTATGTATTATGATTTAATAAATGAGATAAAAAATTGTCTGTTTACAAGCAAATCATTAATCCAGTAGAAGGTTTTAAAATAGACGTTGTCGAGTCGATAATTTTTATAGTGTAAAGACACAAGGTATTGTTAAAGATATTATTATTAACCAAAAAAAAAAAAAAAAAAAAAAACAATTGTAAAAGAGAGAGAGAGAGAGAGAGAGAGAATATACCAAAAAACGTTAAAATTGTAAAATAATTATCTTGGGTGTAATATTTGTGAATTCACTTAACGCGAACGCAATTAATTTCAATGTTATCATTTCACTATTTAGTATCATTGTATTGAAGCTCAATATCGTTTGATATGAAAATTTACGACAAATAAGGAGGTTCAGGCAGATTATAAAATACGTAAAATCGTGGAATGATTTGTAGGATAACACGTGGAATGATGATTTCCGAGTTTATTAATGTAAGTTAATTGAAGCTTTATTCAACAAACCTATTACCCGCCTCATTTGCAATAATTATATTAGTATTTCCATTTTGCAGTTGCACTTTGAGCGTGAACTTTGCATAAAATTTTCACTTCACCATTGCCGAAAAATTCACTAATTTCCATCCGGAATTCTCGAGGCCAGAGTGCAATAATTGCGCGTCTGATTAAAAAGAGAGCAGTAATGGTTGAGTTGGTTGAGTAGCCGCGAAGATCGATAAGCCGTAAACTAGTCGCGCGAAAACCTTAAAGTTCAACGATTATTGCGTCAGAGTGTGAGAGGGAGAGGTAGCGAGCGAGCGAGAGAGAGAGAGAGAGAGGAAGGAAGGAAGGAACAAAGCAAGAATAATGGAGAACCATCGAGGATGTTCTCGAGTGGCCGTATACTCGCATTCACGGTACGACAATGGGGATCGGTAGATCCGGTAACGGGATCACAAAACCGGCCGCGTCACTATCCCCCGGGAAGAGTCCGTCGACGAGGGACTCCTGGCGCAGCCCAGACAGCCGTTCACTCACCATAGCGGCACTGGCACATATTTCAGCGACGGTGGCGGCGACCGCTCTGACGTCCGGGAAGCCCGTCGTCGGCCTCCGGGGGACATCGCTAGGGTCTCTGCGGCGTTACGTAGCCTGCACGTGGCGGCGTCGCTCGTCCGGATAACGGCACCTATATGGCATCCTCGTGCAACCGATGACGGACGCTCGGCACACGCCTCGTCGAAGTGGACAGGCGCGTGCACTGCGCGGCTCGATACCGTTCGTTCACCATCTCGTGTCGACGTCGCGAGTTGCGCGGCTAACTCGGGGGTAGGAAAGTAACGTACACGCCTCTTTATTCAATCTCTCGACTCTTTTCTCTTTTTATTACACTTTTTAATAATCAAATACAAGCTGAATTGGCTCTTGTACTTTATTTTAGGCGCGATTAATGACAAACGCCCTTGTGACTCCTCTTTACTCGCGCCTTAACATATTGTAATACTGATCTGTACGCTTGACGATGTGCATTCTCTTTGGATATTATGGTCTCTACCTATATATATATATATATATATATATATATATATATATATATATACATATATATGATAATCAGAAAATATCTGTTTTTAATGAAAGTACCGTGAGGTTGTGACTTCTATTGTCTTCTATTCTAATGCCGGCTATTTTTTTTTAATTTTTTTTCTTAATGAAAAATAAGAATAAGGTGCTCCTTGTTAATTGAGTGTGAAATTTTATTTATTTAAAAATAGCAGTAATTCCTGATTGCGAGTAACAGCAGTGTGTATCATTATTGTATCAAAAATGAAACTTTTTTTTATTCTCGACTGCTACGTTTTACGAAAAACTGTTGGTTTTCAATACTTTTGTATAATAACAATTATTATTATTATGCAGAGCAATTCTTATTACAATGATAATCGATAGTTATTATCGTTACTCCTTAAGGCACTATAAGATGAACTATTTAAAAATGTAGCATATTGTGTATTCGGTAGAATGTTATTGTGTTCGTACCAACGTGAAGGATAATCTTAAGTAACGGATAATGATCGGTGCATAATATCTTAAACAACCTTGAACTTTCGTTTTATTTCAATGCCTTGGAACTGCTATAAAGAGTCCCCGATCATTTAATACCGTTTTTTGTTTTTTGTTTTTTCTTTGTTTTTTTTTAGTTTTGCTTTTTTCATTGTATTTACAAACGTGAATTGTTCAATTGTGCAGCTTTCTCAACGGACCACGACATGATAACGAACAAAATTTAAACTAATATTCTAATACATTATCAATATTATCATTATTATTATCAATATTATTATCAATATTATTATTATTATTATTGTTATTATCATTATCATTATTATTATCATTATTATTATCATTATCATTATTATTATTATTATTATTATTATTATCATCATCATCATTATTATTATCATTACAATTATCATCGTTATCATAATTATTGTATGCATTTCAAATAGTACAATGTTATGCTAAAGCATCGTAAGGGGGCTGATAAGGAAGCTGCATATTTTACTTTTACTTGGCACTCCAACGCGTCGACAACGTCGATGTATTAATTGATATGATAAAAGAAATTGTCGGTGTCAGCGCATTAAGATGCTAACAACACTCTCGACTGGCTTATTAATGAGTTTAAATTCGTCATTCGTACTAACTTTGACTTTTAATTGTACTACTGACCATATGGTTTTTATGCAGACTTTATTGTTTATCTATTTCTTGTATTTTTTGTTAATCTCTTGATTCTCTTGATTCTCAATTGTAAAACATTTTGGACTACATTCTAGTGACGTAAAAGGTCATTACCGATGACATCTCAACGTCAAGCAAAATTTACTTTAATTTAATACGCTCGCTTTTTTGGTTTGTTTGTATTTTAAATAGTGCAAACTCTGTACATGATAAATTAAAATATCCATTATATTACATGCATAACATATTAAGTCAAAAAGCTACATAATTAATTGTAAGAATAAAGACTATTCTTTAAAGATAGAATAAAACATTTTTTAAAAATAGTGCTAAAATATTGTATCGTGTTTTATTATAATCTATTTGCATTTAAAAAACTGACAAAAAGTGAAAACGTGTTTATATAAAGTAATTGATGTGTAACGTATGACTAATAATTGCACATATTACTGTGCTCTTTTATATTTTGTACTACTGGTCGATTTTTTGGTTATGTATGTACACGCACGCACACACGCACACACGCACGCATACATATCTATGTGTGTATGTATATATATATATATATATGTGTGTGTGCGCACGGACATGAGATAACCGTTAATAAATCAAAGGCGATCGCGGTATAATCTTATCACAACGACGATTTTTCTGCATATTGAGACTTCCAAATTCTCATTTATAATGCGGCAAACGGTCGCTTTGTTACAATCTGTGATTTGTAAAAAAAAATAACAATTTGCAAAGAACAGATGTCTTTTTCGGCCGTTCGCTTTTCTTCTTCAATTGAAAAGAAAATCTCATTGATCTTGACAATTTTTACACGATTAACATTAGGAAGGGTATTTAACATTAAGTTTGGTATTCCTTGTTGATATTGCGGAGGAACAAAAAGGCCACTGCCAACAGCAATGAACCAGTCAGGTCGCCCAGTGCAGTTAAGTAAGGGATTGCTGAATTATCAGGGTCAATCTTGTACTTCCACATTGCGTGAATCATTATATGCGCGACGTACAGTAACAGCATTATCTGCGAGCAAGAAAAGTGGAAAAAAATTAGAAGTGTCGTAACTGCAAAGTGACGGTAAGTTTTTAAGTTATTTTATTTATTTATTTGTCGTTGTTGTCGTTGTCGTCGTCGTTGTCGTCGTCGTCGTCGTCGTCGCTTCGTCGTCGTCGTCGTCTTCGTCTTCGTCGTCGTCGTCGTCTTCGTCTTCGTCGTCGTCGTCGTCTTCGTCTTCGTCGTCGTTTTCGTCTTCGTCTTCGTCGTCGTCGTCGTCTTCGTCTTCGTCGTCGTCGTCGTCGTTGTTGTTGTTGTTGTTGCTGTTGTTTTAATTATCTTTGTATTTATCGTGTAATTTCATGTCATTACAATCGATCGCAATAACCGAATTAAAAAGCTTTTTAATGTACGTAGATGTGCATTGTATATTGTGGACAAATTTAAAAAAAAAAAAAAAAAAAAACAAAAAAAAAACGATGAGAATGATGGATATGAGCGAGGTTCGTATGAAATTCTTACGTACCTGTAAGACGGCTACAGTCAAATATGATAGCACAAAGTAAATGTGTATCGTTGAATGGCCCCATTGTATATAATCGGCAGCAAATGAAAATACCAAATGACCAGGTATCGACATGCCGATGAGGAGTCTTGACGTTTTAGCCGAGGGCGCTGAAAATGACAAATGATGCAATGTTCTTAACAAAACCATTCTTTATCTCTTGGATGCAATAGAGACGAGTATAGAGGCGATTGCGAGCCGCATTGATCGTGTTAGTTAACAATGGCAATTTTATTAATTGAATTGCTGCCAACTTACTTCCACGGAATAGAGCCGTCCACGGTGTGACCCACGTCTTCGTCCACGGCGGCAAGATTCCAATAAGCGTCGACTGATGCAACATCGTCGAGATTCTAGAAGCTTGAACGGATACTAAATTGCCGCCGATTCCGTTAATGATCGGTTGAAAGATGACGAAGCCTTTGAGATTGTCAACAGCTTGATCAAGGATCAAGCCACCGAGACTGCACAGACATCAATCGATTCGAGTGTGTTTAATAATATTTATCATTTATAAATTGGTGCAAGTTTTTTTAATTTTGCAATGATTTATTACGCTGTAAAAAAGACAAATAAATTTACAATACCCTAACAAGCTATTTAATTAATTAATTTCAGCTTAATTTCAAAAGTCTCTTTATCACCAGAGATGCCATCTATATATATATATATATATATATATATATATATATATATATATATATATATATATATATATATATATATATATTTATATATAACTATTTTTTATACTAAATATAAATAATAAGATTATCAAGAATAAGGAAAGGATGAATTAATGTTCGTATTATCCATTGGATTATACAGACAGTATTGAATCAGTCGTTTTAAGCCTTAAAAAATACACTTTAATTAAGATTTATCGTACTTTTGCTAGAATTTTAATGAGTCGAATAAGAATCAAGGGGAGTAAAAATCAATATTTCATTCATATTTATTCATATAAATTTGTGTGTCTATTGTGTTATATATTGATTATTATAGCTATTAGATAATGAAGTGGAATCAACGATATCCCCTATCATTTAATTTTCATTTCTTTTTTTGAAAACTCACCCACTGATGAAGAGCGCGGAAATAACTGGAGTCCAGCCAGACGTTAATACATTTCTCGTGTATTTATTTTTTAAAACGATGCAGATCCAAATTGGAAGAAGTATAAAAAATATAAGGATTATTGTGTAGAAAATCCAGATATCAGTTTCGAGCTTTAAAAATAAATGCGAAGCTATAGTTGACAAAACACTAATCGAAACAACATCGCCAATCGACGCCGCTAATGGTGTGGCCAAATTATCTGGATTCATCTTCATATAATGCGCTCCCATAATTACCGCAATCATGGCGAAATCTAAATCAATATAAATTGAATTAAATAAGTAGACTAGAGTAATAAGTTTCTTAACTTACGCGCTTAAAATTATTAATATATTGCTTTAATTACATAAAAAAAAAAAAATTATGCGTTTCGTTACGAAAATGAATTTTTTTGTTTTTTTTTTTATTCATTTTTTGTTTTTTTGTTTTCTTAATGACGAATTTCAAAAAGGATGATTTATTAAAGGAAAGAAGGAAATAGGAGCGACACAAGGAATATCTGCAAAAGAATTGGATAATCAACTTGCCTAATATAAAGCAGGAACTAGTGGCCGTACATATGCTGGATGTTATCAACAGCAACGAGTGATCCCAGGAAATATTGCCATCCATAATCGTACCAACGGCAGTTGCGAATATAGCGACTAGCAATGCAGCGACGATAGCTTGCACTTGCACGAGAGCTATATTGCCGATTATCATTTTCAATACTTCTCGGTAGTTTTTCATGTTGCCTAAATTCGCCTGGGTACTCAGTCTCGACGCCAGGCACATGTCGAGATTTCCTTTTAAGCCGAGGAGCGCTGGTATCAGGATGAAGATTTGCGATACTTTTTTAAAGACAAGCCAATCCTGTAGGAGAAATAATTCGACAAACGTTTATTAAAAGCAATTAATGTCAATGGTGGTGAAGGAAGGTGCAAGGGGCCAGTAATCAGCTAGCTCATCTCAAGCATCCGTGGCTTTCAATGATTTTTTTTCTCTCAATAATTTGACAATAATTTTTTTGTAAAAATAATATCGCCGAAATAATTAGCACACGCGCCCACGTACATTTCAGTTGTTACGAGAAGTTACTTTAGAAAATGGTAAACACGCGCATCTAATATTCATGTTTAATATTATTTTTCGAGTTTATTTATCAATCGTGCATTAAAAGTTGCGTAGATTAATGAGTTTGCAGATTAGTAAAGATTATAATGAACAACTAAATATTACATAAACTGATATAGTGAAATATTGAATGGACCAATTTTCAACGAATAGTGCAAATAAAATATTTAAATTTAAATTAAAGAGGCGACGCGTTATTGTTTAGAGTATGTTAATTTTTATTATACGATCAGAAAAAAAAAAAAAAAAAAAAGAAAAAAACCTTCTTAATGAATTAATAGCATCTAGATTTATGGCATATTGTAATGAGCAAATCAATTAGTTTTATCGATCAATTTGTTTATCGCTATAATTATCATTGTAACATTAATGAACACGTAATAACAATTAATTCGAGAACAAATGATTCGTGTATTATGATTATTGTAATCGAATTATACTTTTTATTGGATAAACTAACATCTCCCGTCCGATGAATCATTTATCTTTATTATTATGCAATTATTATGAAGTCTTTTTGCAAGCCGAAAAAAAAAAAAAAAAATACAATGGCGAATAAGTGTCGTTTTGTCATAAATATGTACCATTACTACCCGATCGCTTCAATCCGGTCGATTAATGAGTTTGACTTTTGCCAATGAGGAGAGACGAAGACGGCAAGGTGTCTCATTCGTCTCTTCCGCCATAATGTACGTGACGTAATGAATATGAGAGGAGCTCGTGCCTAAGGCAACCATTGCCATGAAATATCAAGGAAGCTGGAGCGAGGCAAAGCATTTACCTTGACCGTCGCGAGAACAAGACCCGCTCCAATCGTGCCAATTCCGGCAATGAAGAATGGCACCGCGATTTGTAATCCCGTATGGTACCACGTCTCGTCGATGATGAGGCGGCTTTTCTTTTTCTTCTTCGGTGGATCATCGGCGCCATCGCCCGTGGGATAATCGGGCTCTGGATCAGGCTCGGAATTCGTGACCGAGCAAATAGTCACGATGGAGCTTCCACTTGACAACGATCCGAGGTCTGGGCATTTCCCATTTGATTCCTTGCAATTCCCATTGACGCCGCACGACTTAAGACCAGCTGGAATTATGAGACAAGATATTTCCATCTGTGCCCTTCACCTTCGTCCTGGGCAATGGATTACTTCAGCCTTTTCATACATACATATATACGTGTATATATATATATATATATATATATATATATATTGTATTTCACCGTCGTCGGCATAAATTTTACATATATTTTTAGTAAATATATACTCTTTAAAAGAAACGTTAATCGCCAATATTCAAATCCATATGGAACAGAAAATTAATGAAATGCAAAGAATTTTGTTAGTCATAATATATATATATATATATATATATATATATATATATATATATAATGCAAAAATTACAATAATTGACAAAGAAATAATGTGCACATACGAAAACTGTTAGTCGCTTATATATTCATATTTTTATAATGAAGTATTTGCTACATTAAAAAACATAAAAATAAATATACGGTATTTTACTTGATATTAAAAAAAAAAGGTCCCAGTCACATATATAGCCATATTAATTGTTTATTGTACTAGTTATCCTTCGTTGTACAATATTAAGTCTCAAAATACAGTTTTGGAAAAAACGTAATACTTTTCTTTCATAATTCAAAATGATAGATATCGATGGAGGTTTTTGTATTCTGAATGTCAGTTGATTTTTAAAAATCGATTAGTATAAAAGTGCATAATATTATGAATTTATATGGAAATTGATCGTCAGGTATTAAAAAGTATAAAAATTCAAATTGACGTCATCTTAATATTATCCGGGAAAGTTTGAAGTTAAAGTTTGAAAGAGAAAAATGTTATCGTCTCTGATAAAATATATTATGGTTGTCTTTTTCTTTATCTCCTTCTTCTTCTTCTTCTTCTTCTTATTCTTTTGTTAATTTAAATGATCATTTGGTGAATTTTGACTATTCATACACTTGTAACTACTACATTGTATTACAAAGTGTAGAAATTGAAATTTGACTAAGAAAAAGTTTTATATGTTTGTTGCTCTCGTACGGAGGGTAGTATAATTCATGTTTCTTTGCACTCTAAATATCATTCACCGATGAGTTTTCGTCTAATCGGTTTGTCCATCCTTTGCGCGTATTTCCATCTGATGTCTTAACGGAGGACGTTTACCACTTCACTTACCTTCGTATAAATCGACATTTAACATAAGTTAAATGATTCGCATTCCATCGAATCATCTCGTATGCTCAAAAGTCAATTATACCGGTAAAATTAGTTGGTGTATGTACACTAGTCATTGTCGGATATGCCTTATCTTTAGAAAGCTGTTGATCTCCCAACGGTAAAGATCTATCGATTAAGCGAATACGTGCAATAATCCTCGGCATAAGTCAATTTTCAACTTGATTGAGATTTAGAATGTGCGCATCATCATGGTTTATTGAGAGTCCCCAAGTCTCTATCGCATAAATTCTACTATAAAAGCAACTTGAGCCAACGAAAAGCATTGTCGTCAAGAATATATGAAAAATTCCAGGGAAGCTGTCGTACGTAATAAAGTATATTAAAAGAATTACAATTATGGTAATGAAAATTGTGCGTCATTGAGCTGAAGGAAAAGAAAAATTGAGTTTTCAATTTAGGAAATGCAATGCAGTTAATAAATTGATCGTCGAAATTTGCTTTTATACTTTTACGCCCGAATTAACTCAGCAATCTCAAGCATTTCATTTACGGAGATTAATGATGTATGATATCCTATTGTTGTATCGAACTTTTCAAAATTATGAATGGCTGCTAAAGTTAATAGCGAATAATGTAAAGAAACATACGCGACCATACAGCAACGGGCAAAGAAAAACCTTTATCAACATCGTAATTATAATTATAAAAGTTAACTATTTCTCATTGCAATAAATCATACTTTTTAATGATAAAGATTTTAAATTCTTTGAATGATGAAACGTGTACATGTAACTTCTTGTAGTTTTCTATTTGTTCAAACCTTTTAAATTAATAGAGCAACAGTAGAAATTTACGATTATACTATTAAACATTAAAAATTTATGATTTATTTCACGCACATTTTTATTTAGTTTAGCATACATAATAATAATCTTCCATTTATTTCTGCATTTATTACACATTCTTGTTGACTGTTAACAAACATTTTAAAATGAATTTGTAGCAGTGAATCAATGGCCCTGTCACTCTCCTCTATGCCTCTATACTCTCACACTTGGTCCACCCCAACTACTCTGTCGATAAAAAGTCAAAGTTTCAAATTTGACGTCGACGAAAAGGAAGCAAATTTTTTTCACTTATTGTCGAGATTGACGGATTGTCGAGGTAGGGAGGGGGATGGGGGATGGGGGAGGGGGGTGGGGGGGGGGGGGTGG